>NC_091117.1:169400187-169700187 GCF_040183065.1 Periplaneta americana
TCACCTCAGTTCCAGTCTCATCAGATGCAAATAGAAAGGATACAGAAAATATTTTTACGTTATTTATATTTAAAAAAAAAAAACATCACGTGTCGTCTTGTGACAAGCAAATTTCATATAATCATTTGATTTTTTAATTTAATTATAAAACTTTAAAATCTTGACGATTAATAAATAGCCAAATTTTACTCTATAAGACTGTTAACGGTATATTGAATAACTGTGATTTTCTTAAATTCCTTCAGTTCAATGTAAAAAGAACAGAATTACGTCACCTTTTATTATTCCTATTCCTAGAACTGTTTTCTTCAAGAACTCTCCATTGTTATGTGTAATACTTACTCTCTGTCTTTAAACTGTGATTCTCAATTGGATTTCAGTTTAACAATTGAAAAATTTCATACAATATTAAAAAGAATTGTATTTCCTTAGATATTTAAATTATGAAGAAGTGTATTATAATGTTTTTACTCTAGATTTTAAATAATTTTGCATCATTATATTGACATTTGACACTATATTGACTGTAATATTATATTCTAGCATCTATTACCATTATGTATTTACTTTCTTTCGTTTGTGTTGTTTGTTTTGTTGTTTTTTTTCTCTTATGTATTTTGTGTATATATCTATGTAAGCCACCTGTAATTGGAAGCCTGCTTCTGTTGGTGGTGGATTTAAAATAAAATAAATGCGAAATAGTAAATATATTACACAGGCCTATTTCTCGCTGAAGTGTGTAACGGGCCTTACTCTGATTTCGTAGAAGCAAGAATGAATATACTGTATTTAGACACCTGTAACGATAAAATCATATATTGTTGATGTCATGAAACTGCTGCAAAAGGTAGAAGACTCGATGGAAGCAGTTCCAGGATCACAAAATAAGCAGCGTCTGCAAAATTTAATATGCATTAGAGAATAATCCTGGCTATAAAGAAATGCTCCAAAGTGATGACACTCTCGGTGTAAAATGTAAAAGTCACTGAAATTGGAACATTTCTGCTTACAAGTATGCACCAGTCACGTCGTGTGACGTCAAGGGATCGTTCTCGGCATTTAAACGTTTTCTGACAGATAAGAGGAAAAATTCCATACTAGAGAAACTGGAGAAATCGTTCGTTATTTACTGCCATAATATTTACGTGGATGGCAAAGGAAGTTAAAAAAAAAAGTTGGAGGTTACAAAGTTAGAAATGTTCCAATCCAAATATGTATGTAAAATGAGTAATTAATAGATTTATAGAAAGAATATATTTAATGAAAATGATGGTGATTTTATAACAATTATTACTTTAACTTATTTTTTTCTTCTTCTTCATTTTATTAGGATTTGCCCTGTTTATCAGGCCTCATTCTGTGGAAGTATTGGTCCAGCTATTGCCCCATCTCTTGGGTGGTCGTCCAGGGAGTCTTCCCCCATTGGTCGTCGTTGTTCACAAATTCGTACCAGTCGTCCTGGGTCCATTCGTTCCACATATGCTTTCCATTTTCTTTTCTTACCTTCATCCACTTAGTCACGTCTTGTAGGATCACATTGCTCTCTTATTGACACATTTTCTCTTCTGTCTCACATGGTAACTGCCTGGATTTTTCTTAATACCTTCATTTCTGTAGCATTTATTTTCTGCTTTGTTCTTTAGTTTCCGTTCTGGTTTCATCTGCATTCATGTCATCACTGGAAAGGCTCCCGAGTACACTCAACTTCCTGTGGAATGTAAGTGGATCTTTCTAGGATAGAAGACGGCTGTAACGTAGCGATAATCTCATTAACTTTTAACTGGTTATTTTACGACGCTTTATCAACGGTTACGGTTATTTGGAGTCTGGATGAGATGAAGGTGCTAATGCCAGCGAAATGAGTCCAGGATCCAGCGCCGAAAGTTACCCAGTATTTGCTCTTAATGGGTTGAGGGAAAACCCAGGGAAAACCTCAACTAGGTAACTTATCTCAACCAGGATTTCAACACGGATCCGCTCTTTTCACGATCAGACAAGCTAACCGTTACTCCACAGCGGTGGACCTTCGTCAACTTTTCACTGCCAGAATAATAAAGTATAGAAGATCCACTTTTACTTTTTCAATATGCCAAATCAATAAAAACATGCAATTGCGTGAAGTTCCGCGGTCTAGTGATGTCATTTCTTACTGTTTTTCAGGAGATAGCATTTAAAGTTTGAGCGACCGTGAAAAACCATAGTAATCATGTTTCATAATAACGGGTTAGAGAGAAAAATGGTATACATGTACATTACATTTTTTGCCACAATAAATAGCCTATACTATGAGGATACACAGTTTATCGAAAAATCTCATTTTCACCAAAAAATGACATATCACCTTTCGGCTTGGAACCACAGAATTTACCTCTCACACGGAAAGCTGCAACTTTTTTTTATCGACGGGCTCTCTTCTACATGTTAATGATACAGCGCAGTATTGGTGATTGGATAAACTACTAATCTATCTACACCACAGTCTAGTATATACAGTTACGAAGCTCAAAACGTAGTAAATATGAATCCATAGATAGTTGCTAACCACTAGGATCGCTACTATCGCCTCATCACAGACAATGCGAAATAGTACCTGCACAGTCTATTGTTCCTAGTACCCTCATAAACTCAAGCTTCGTAACTGTCTATACTAGACTGTGGCTACACTGTAATGGCATGTATACAGACATATTTACCTGTGATAGTAAAACACGATCCACTTCCCCACTATAAGTAACTAGTAAATTGAACATATTTATTTCCTATATCATTAAAACATAATTAAATTAGAGAAAATTAATTCATTTTGTGATATCCAGTGGTTATTTTTATTACAATTTTAATTTATTGCTACGCAAGAATAAGCATATGGATGAGAGAAAGAGAACTCAAAGAACTGGACTGGACCCTTAGAGAGGAGTGGAGAGGAAAGATAAAACCTAGAAAGATGAGTATACATTATAATTCTGTAAGTAAATGAAATAAAATCTATTGTTACTGTTATTATTATTATCATTATTATTATTATTATTATTATTATTATTATTATTATTATTATTATTATTATTGTTGTTGCTACTTTTGTTATTTCGACCCATGTTCCGATCTCATTACATTTTGACAGTTAAAATATTCAAGCTATACGTATATTTCTTGACTTTTAATAATCATCCTGCTCGAAAGGTTTCTAAATCATTATTAACCTCTTTGATATCGCTGTTACATTTGTTACGATCACTTTAGCAATAAAGACGTCCCCTGGGTACGGTATGTTACTGACATCCAGTTATGTGGATGCCCAATAAGAGTGCTGACTCTTCAACTTCGGTATATGACCGTAACTTCGTATTTTTAAATCAATTAAGTAACACAGAGTGATAATGAAACAGTAAGTTCTCTATGAAGTTTGTAAACATAAATTATCGTATTTAATCTGAGTTATTTTTATTATAATCCTTATTTTATATCTTTTTACTTTGTAAAGCAGAATTTATTAGATTTTTTTCATCATTATTATCACCATCATCACTGTTACAATTTAACCTTTACAATTTATTTCAGACTCGTAAACTTGTAGGATATATATATATATATATATATATATTTTTTTTTTCGTTTCGGTAGTCGTCGGTTGATCTGTACACTTCTATCTACTCGTATATTTCATCTCAACAAATGTACTTATTTTTCATTTACTAATCTATATTTTATTTGTTATTTTAAATGTATTTGATGGTAAAATGTTGCTCGAATTAGCTGTATAATGGTCTACTAAAATTCACCGAAGGTTTGTTTTTATGAATAACCTGCTACGATATAATAAAATAGTGCAGTATGAAAAAGGAAGAATGATTAAGAAATTATGCAGACAAAATATCGGAGCCTACACTTGTTACATTGCCATTTAAAATGTTAAAATAAACCATGTAGGCCTAAATGTTGTAATTTACGCATCATATGAAACTAGATGGTTAAAGCGTATCCTTAAAGTTGTATTACTTACCAATAATATCAAGCACAGTAGCTTCACAATAATAATAATTCTTGCTGGTAATGTTCCCACATGATCTGTGCTTCAGAGAATTCGTGGATTGTATTTCATCTACAAATTTGTTTCTGAAGATCCAAAATCAGCTTATTGAGCAACAGTTTTTTTTTTATCGAAGACACAAGAATTCGAATCCGGTCAGATTATGTGACATTTATTGGGAACAACCGTACAACTGGTTTACACTTCGTAGTCCCGTTTCCTGAACTACAGACGATGTAAAACGATGATTTACAAGTATTATAGAAGGCCGGAGATGAAATAATTGTTTCATTTTAATAATTTTATTATTTAATTAGATATTATTTTTATTTTAGGCTTTCCTTAATTCGAGTCCGCCGAGTTAGCTCTGTGGTAGCGTGTCTGCCTCCAGACTAGCCGGCCCGGGTTCGATTCCCTGCGGGGTCAGAGATTTTCGTGTAAAATTTCTACCTCGGGACTAGGAGAGGTGGCGGTGCACAACTTGTAATCACTAGATTGTACACCACAATGCCTGGGTTAACTCCCAAATCTCTCCGCAGTGCATATGAAGAGAAGCATATATGTCACTGTTGATAGTGAATCGTTCGTCGGATGGGAACGTTAAGCCTGGCGGCCCACTTGCTATTCGACTGGAGTAGCCTACGTGCCAACACCGGGATTTCCCCCCTCCCTTCCTCAGCTACATCTTCATCCTCACCCATTCTCTACACTACACTTATATGAACACTTACACTTTCTCGAGAAACATGACATACCCACAGTGTGGTTTGCCGAAATGATGTGCAACTTGAAAATGGTACAGTGACTCTAGAAAATGGGCCACAGTACTGCTATCTGTCCGCAATATGCGGAACCCGAATCATGTGAGAAGTGAAGTGGGTAGGTATTGGACACACACACACACACACACACACACACACACACACACACACACACGCTTTCCTTATTTTTGTTTTGTTACTGGTATTTGTAAGTAACACCAGTGCAAGTTAGAGTACTTTTGGAGATATGTGCAGGCACGTTGACTGAACCAAGAAATTGGAGAATTAATTAAATGCACATGAATGAATAATAAGAAATATATCAATAATTAATTCAACATTCCGTCGTCAATTAATTAAATATTAAATAATGAATAAATATTGAATTAATGGTTAAGTAATGAATAAATTAGGAAAACTAATAAAGAAAAAAATGACCTAATATAATGAGTAAATTAATCAGCTAGTAAATTGATGCCTGTGTTAATGATGAATGTAGGCTACAGACCCAGAAACAAAATTTGAGCCACCTGAATTTTGTTTCTGGGTCTGTACAAGAAAGTCAGTCTGAAAGATTGACAATTATCTCATCATTGCAAAGAAGAGACTCTGGATGAACTAGTTCATCTGAACTCCAACCTTTAAAATCATTTGTCTGACTACGGGTTTCACCATCTAACTCAAAAGATTGAAAGATTTTGACGTAATTCACCAGAAGTGGAAGAGGCCAATATGAAATAAGAACAACTTAGTTCGTAGGACTGGTCCACGACGCCCACGGTCATCAATACCTATGCAAACCTGTGACTTGGTTCCATTCCGTATCTTTTCCTCTATTAGTGGCTATTCTGACCTATAACTTTTATTAATTATCTTCATGATCCTGTCTTCTTCTGTTAGGATGATACAGTAATAAATTAAGCTTTATTAATTGTTTTTACGTTGTAATTCTCAGACAGGCTGTTATTAATGTCTGTGTGGGTCGAACCGCAATACATTTAGAGAGGAGAATGAGACAAGGTCTGTGACATATTAGCAGCAATCTCACAAATTACGTCCTAACGGGAAGTGACATCGTTGACATACAAACAGTAGACAAACAATTGAGTAAGAGTCATAAATTAGACATACTTTTACTTTTATTTATTTGCAGAAAAATCAAGTATATTAAAAGTATGTAGCATGGAATTTACTGTTTTTATAAAGTATAACAAAATTGTGAAACTTTATGTGAAGACTATAATTACTCTAATGTTGTTTATTACGTAACAATATCAATAAAACTCATATAGTCTACGCCTATTACTTGAGAAAAAGTAATTAAAGGGGAATGTTGCAAGTTGGAACTCTTTGAAATAAATGCGTTTGTACAGACCTAAATAACAGGAAACAGAAGATAAATACAGTTCACATGCACACTTATATGTAACTTCTGATAAGATGGATTGGTCCATACCATACCATACGCGTCTGGCCGCGAAACCAGGTGGCCCGGGTTCGAATTCCGGTCGGGGCAAGTTACCTGGTTGAGGTTATTTCCGGGGTTTTCCCTCAACCCAATACGAGCAAATGCTGGGTAACTTTAGGTGCTGGACCCCGGACTCATTTCACTGGCATTATCACCTTCATTTCATTCAGACGCTAAATAAACTAGATGTTGATACAGCGTCGTAAAATAACCCAATAAAATAAAATAAAAAAAAGACGGATTAAGTCCATCAAAGTAAAGACATGTTCATACGAAAATTAAATTAGCAACTCCTGTTAGGAAGATACGTACTTATAGTACCCTTCAACAGGTTAAACTCTTGGGTGTTGCTCTTGACTCTAAGTTGACATGGGAAGGTCATATTAATAACCTGTATATTCGATTGTCAAGAGTAATATATTTGTTAGATACCTTGTACCTACAGAATTTCTTAAAACCTCGTATTTTGCTTTTTTTAATAGTACTATTACTTATGGTGTTCATTTGTGGGGAAATTGTCAGAAAATTGATCAAGTACTTCTTTAACAAAAAAAGACAATACGCATTTTGACTGATTCTGAATTTGATGCTCACTGCAGACCTTTCTTTATTTTTTAAAGAATTTTAACTGTTGTGAATTTGTATATTTTCCATTGTTTGATTAAAATTAAGTCAGATTTAAACAGTTATTATACACATAGCAAGATTCATCATTATGGTACAAGATAATTACCACCTTGTGACCCCTAGGGTTAGATTAGCTAAGTCTAAACAATGGTTTACATCAATTGCATTGTCTATGTTTATTAAACTGCTTATAGTACACATAGTGTTAATTTTAATAGATTTAGGTGTGTTATTCGTGACTGGCTAATCAAAAACCCTTTTTATGATATAAATAAATTTCTGGAAACTAGTGTTGATAAAGTATTTTAGTTTGTTTGTTTATCTTGTTTTTCTTTTGACTTTGTCTATGTGCCTGTGATACCACGACTGTTTTTATCAATAAATCAAATCAATAAAACTGAAAAGTAAAAATTCAAGAGCCTGCCAGTATATTAATTAAAATTGAAGTGCCAATAATAATACAATGAATATGCTACTCTATGCTGATGACATTATAACAATACAAGAAACAGGAAATGATTTGCAGAAAATGTTTTTGAATTGGGAAATGAGTTAGAAAAATATGAACTTAAAATAGCAATTAATAAAACGAAAATAATGGCCTTTCAGGGAAAGTACTCTCATAGATGCAAAATAGTAATAAACGATGTAGTACCGGAACAAGTACAGAAATTTAACTACCTAGGATGTAATATAACGTATCAATGTAATCAAGATCTATATAATAAAGTAAGTAAATTCCAGAACACTTGTGGAATATTAGCAAGAATATTAAAAAGGAAAACAAGAAAGGAAACTAGTTTAAAATTTTATAAAACAGTGGTGATTCCAACGTTAACATATGGTTGTGAAACATGGGCGATAAAAGAAAAAGAATGGAATAAGATAAATGCGGCAGAAATGAGATACCTAAGAGCTATTAAAGGATGTAAAATAATGGAAAAAATAAAAAATGAAGAAATAAGAGAAGAATTAGGCATTTATCCAATAAATTATAAAATAAAACAATATAGAGATAGATGGAGAAATCATTTGCAGAGGATGGATAAAACTCGTTACCCTAAAATGATATATGATTTATCAACTACATGGGAGAAGAGACGTTGGAAGACCGAGGAAGAGATGGAGAGAGACATGAGGTCGGAACAGGAGAAATCTCCTAATCCACGAAGAGATGATGGTGATGATGATGATGATGATGATGATGATGATGATGATGATGATGTGCCATGATAAACTGCTTTAGCATCAAATATAAAAGCGATTGTTTCATCAGTGGCGGATTCTATGTAACTGAAAATTCTTTATTATAGTCCCTTTCTAATTATAAACGTCATAAAAGAAACAAAACGCTTACTGGATTAATTTAACACAATATCGAGACTTACAAGGGGGCACAAGATAGAAGCTGACTATATCACCTTTCTGTAGTACCAATATCAACAAAACCTAGGGCTCTATCTTCCTAGAGACTCAGTGGTGTGTAGGTGAACATAATTTTGTAACCAATCAAAGATGATGATGATGATAAAGAAAATGTAAATATCTTGAGAAAATCTGCACCATAGTGCATTTCTTAACCAGATATCCGTGTCAAAATTTCTAGGTGGATCGAACTCTGGCTGCCTTACTAAGAAGACGTAATGTCATTAGCTATAGTTGCGACGCTGTTATTCCCGGCGTGACTCCTCCTTTTTGCTTACGTCTTAGGAAGTGAAGGCCCTGGATAGGTAGCATCGTTCGCCATTTTTGTTCTTTCGTTGTCGAGCTACCATATGAGGAATCTATTTGCCACACCGTTAAACATTATCATGTCGTAGCTCCTATGATAATAAATCAAACGCACTGCAATTCAGCAAATAATTGAGCGGCAAATAACGTCTTCGTGTGCTTTCTGCGAACGCCAACGAAAGAGCCAAAATGGCGGGCGATTATATTAAGTATTTATCGAGCCTTAAGAAATGAATAACGTCTTCATCAGCGAATCACAAGACGCATACGTTTAAATGTAGCCGACCTACAACGCGATTGGCTGCCGGAAATTAGACCGACGGGACTATAGTAGCACGAAACAAACCTTATATTTTTCTATTTTGATGTTGGCAGAAAGATTATTCTTAATATTTAGACCTTTTTTCAGTTTTATTTCCTTTAAAATTGATGTTAGTATATGTAATTCCCTTTTCTTATCTTGCTTAGAACCTGATGAAATTGCAATGTCATTTGCCAAACCAATACGCTACTATACATTCTTCGTTTCTTCCTCAAAACTTGTTGCGTCTTTAATGTACATATTAAATAAACATGTCATGTATACTTACATAAGTGAAAGAATCAGACATCTTTATAAGTTCCACCACTGATTTATTGAAACTATAGACAAAAGATGAAGAAGAGAGAATGAATTAAATTTCGACCCTTACACAGTGTAATCAGATATGAAAACGTTGTTTACGTCTATAAGAATTATTCTTTTGTTACTTTCTAACCGGAAATCATTAATCTACCTTGACAATGAGAGATATTTTGTTCACATATGACGGCAAAAACATATGCTTATAACCGACAGACGCGCAGCTAACGGCAGACCAAATCCCTAATGTAAGACCAAATTAAATAGTTCTTTCAATCTCTTGGTCATTTATTACTTCGTAATAGGATTCACAATTTAGAAGATAACCATTTATTATTATTATTATTGAATATGTGAAAGGCATCTGTATTGTAGTACACAGCCCTTTGTTTAAATAAGATAAGAGGTTGAATGGAATTAATAGTAAGGAAAGTTCACCAAGACTGACTTTAGGATGTATACATCGTAATGTAGTTTTCATATGTGTGAATTTTATAAAAAAATGACTATAAGTTTCGAAATATCTTCTTGATTTTATCTACGAGATTCAAACTAGCACCTCAAGCAGCATCAAAGCTTGTTTCTGAAATATGCGTAAGTTGTAGTGTCCAATAATAATAATAATAATAATAATAATAATAATATTAATAATAATAATAATAATAATAATAATAATAATAATAATAATAATACTTACTTACTGGCTTTTAAGGAACCCGAAGGTTCATTGCCGCCCTCACATAAGCCCGCCATAGATCCCTATCCTGTGCAAGATCAATCCAGTCTCTATCATCATATCCCACCTCCCTCAAATCCATTCTAATATTATCTTCCCATCTACGTCTCGGCCTCCCCAAAGGTCTTTTTCCCTCCGGCCTCCCAACTAACACTCTATATGCATTTCTGGATTCGCCCATACTTGCTACATGCCCTGCAATAATAATAATAATAATAATAATAATAATAATAATAATAATAATAATAATAATAATAATAATAATAATATTTCGGCTGTCCGCTGAAACGATGGAGTGAGACCGTAACAGGCCACCAGGCTTAAACGTGATAGGAAGAAGAAAGAATAAGAATAAAACAACAAAGCACCCATAATATTGGAATTAATCTTCACAGTAATGGTATCAATAGTAATATTAATAATAGGAAATGTAATGTCTTTATTGTCTTTAAATTCCATACAGGCGATAGAGAGGAACATTAGAAGTACTATTAATAATAGAAATGAAGGGTTCAGAACCATATTGGGCCAAGCGCCATTTACTAAAACCTTAGAAAACAAGGGTTAAAATGAAGTTATTACCATAATTCAATGAAAACATATAGCAAGTAACAGAAAGTATACACATTAAAACTAAATGGTATGTCAATCTTCATTAAACTATGGTATTCACTTAACTTTAATCCTCCGTTCTTAATAAATGGTATTTGGCCCACTATGGGTCTGAACCCTTCAAATATTAGTAGTATTAAAGATCCGATGATAAAAACAGACCCGGATTCAAATCCAGCTAAAGGCCATACATTTTTAGGCTGAAAAATCCTAACCATGCTTTCCATAAGTTTAAGAAGTTAAACAATTCGCCTCGTATAGCAGATTTATTGCAACATACCTTTATCATGAATAAGGACAAGTTCTATATCCAGGCACTCCGCCTAGGTATGTAGGCCTATATTATTAGTCTAATAGTCGACAACGAACAAATTCGACATGCACAAATTGAAAATGGTTTTCAAATAGTGGCCAGCTGAGAATAGACATTGCTTCAGTTTTATTATTATTATTATTATTATTATTATTATTATTATTATTATTATTATTATTATTATTATTATTATTATAGCTGTGGCTGTAATTGGTTCTGACTACTTCGACATGAATATAAGGCGTGAGAAGAGGAAGGCTCAGAAAAGTCCATTACTCTGATGCAACTATCTCGATTAGCGGTCAACGTTTTCCGGACGGCTGGTAGCGCCGTTGCTTATGGGTGGCATGGTCTGCACTGTGCTAGGAGGGGTTCTCAAATTAATGTTGTAAAGGAGCTTAATTGGTGGGTGGGAGGCCGTGTATGTATAGTGTGCTGCGAGGCCGACCTCGTCGCCGGACCGCGTCCCAATGTGCGTTCACCATCTCAACGCTTCCGTATCGAAGAGTCTAATCCTGGCCGTAGCTCAGTCAGCTGGCGGTCTGTCACAGAATGGACCGGGGTTCGATTTTTTTTAGGTTTCTATTAAATTTATGGTGAACAAAGAGTCTGTGGTGTACATTCTCCTACTAGTAGGCCTAGTATGATGTATTACGTCCTATACATTTTTAAATTTTATTTTAGTAGGTTATTTTACGACGCTTTATCAACATCTTAGGTTATTTAGCGTCTGAATGAAATGAAGGTGATAATGCCGGTGAAATGAGTCCGGGGTACAGCACCGAAAGTTACCCAGCATTTGCTCATATTGGATTGAGGGAAAACCCCAGAAAAAAACCTCAACCAGATAACTTGCCCCAACCCGGGCCACCTGGTTTCGCGGCCAGACGCGCTAACCGTTACTCCACAAGTGTGGACACGTCCTATACACAATCATCCATGTCGAGGTGTACGGAAGAACTCAGAAATGTGAGAAGTCACGATCATGGATTCGAATTTTAGTTAGGGATGATTGTTTATTCGCTTCAGTGTGATATTCTTCTTCGTCTGAGGTATAGACCCGACATCATGTTGGCCGCACATTATTATTATTATTATTATTATTATTATTATTATTATTATTATTATTATTATTATTATTCCCCTTTTCATTCAGTATGCTCCATTGCAGTAATGCAATACTACACACTTTTGTTGCTACACTGTTTTTACATTCTGTCTGAACTTAAAACAAAAACTAATAGTAAACTATTTATAACAATAGTAGTGCTTTGACAATATTATTATTATTATTATTATTATTATTATTATTATTATTATTATTATTATATCACTAGTATGAATAATAATAGTAAACTCCCTTATACTGTAATATTGGCAACATATAAATAAAAGTTTGTATGTGTAGGCCTACGTATAGTCTAATAATGGTTTTCTCATATACCCTATACAACAACAATAATAATAATAATAATAATAATAGTAATATCAACATCATCAGATTTGGTGTAAGTTACATATTGTTTCAGACTAAATTCTTATGGCTGAGTAGTGTATCAGAATTCTGTCGATTTTCCAGTCATTTCCTGTGTTTAGGTGGTTATCATGCTTTTCACTTTTAGATCCGATATTCATAGGTTATAGCTAATCCACAGTATGACTCGCTCTGGAAAAATAAGTGAAGGCGGAAAGCCAGTGATGTGAGAAAGAATCTCTTCTAAACAATTACTTGCAGTTTACACAGCTGAAGTGTTTTTGATTATTAATGTTTTCTTCATACTAATCTGAATAGAAAGTGATTAATTTGACTATTACACTTTTACTACGTCATACCCACCTTTGAGCAATAAAACGGTACAGAACGACGTGTCTCAACCAATCATGGCTGCTTATCCTAGAATTTTTATCATCTCCCTAGCATTTGTTTTTATCATCTCCCTGGTATTTGTTTGTTTTATCATCTCCATAGCATTTGTTTCTTTGTTTGTCAACATTGTATTTTCAATAAATAATTTGTACCTTTTAAAATGATGTTTATTTCATCATCCTTAATTAAAACTTTTCCATCATTTATCTTGTTTATATTATTTACGTTATGTTATAGCTTCTAGTGTATGAGATTATGGATAGTCACGTATCAGAGATTGTTTAATATACTATTGATAACTAAAGTAGAATGCAAATGTTTTAATAAAAATGAAACTAAATCAACAAAGCCTTCTTGACTAATAATTGTCCATAGAATTCAATGAAGATTATATAGTTGGCACAATTGATAACAAGAGAACAGCTCATCATAACGCACTACTGCCATCTAGCGGAATATTTGTGTTGATGAGATGGTAGAATAATATATTTTCAAGACAGTATTTTGATAAGTCAATTAATATTTTATTAAATTAGAGTACTTTATTTCTTCTAATCCTTATATACTTTCCTCTAATCGCGTAAGTCAAATCCCACTCGGGTTTTGATTTTCTCTAGATAAATCAAAACCTCTAGTGAGATTATCGTAGATAACTTCGATATTTGGAAGAAATTAAAATGTTTTCATTTCTGAGCATATCTTCATTATTCTTTCGAGTGCGCATGCGTATAGGCTATTAGTCTATTACTATGAAAGACTGGCTGTTTTTCACTGAATTGACAACAGTTTTCACACAACAATTTGTAATTCTGACTTAAAAGTGTATTATAACAGCTCGCTTATGAATTTTTGCTTATTCACCAGTGTGTGTGTGTGTGTGTGTGTGTGTGTGTCTAATGCCAACCCACTTCACATGCGTGATTCGGGTTCCGCATACTGCAGATAGATGACAGGACTGTGACCCATTTTCAAGTTGCACACCACTTCAGACACGCTACCACCACAGTCTAGTATATACAGTCACGAAGCTCAATACGTAGGGAATATGCATCCATAGATGGTTGCTAATCACTAGGATCGCTACTATCGCCTCATTACAGACAATGCGAAATAGTACCGGCACAGTCTATTGTTCCTAGAGTCGACGGCAATTCGGAAGGCGGTTGTCTCTAGAGTTTGCGTCGAGAGAGACAGATAGAGAGAGCAAGGCAGCGTACAACATTGCCACATCGTACTTCACGAGCACGTGCAATACAAATAGCACAGCAGAGAATTTAAATTATCAAAAGTCAATAATGACCTTAGCCGTTGATTACTGTAAGCATGACACCAAACAAAAACTCTTAACAATATTCTTTCCAAGGTTCTCAATCCCACACCACATGCTTCTGCAGTCGTTTCTTGCTTGTTGGCAACGTTGCAGCCAGCATCAAGATGGCCGGCAGCGTTCTGTTCGTCAACGTTTTTAAAATAATTATGCACCTTAAACACTATTTTTCGCGCCTGCCTGTGCAACACTTGTCTTTTTACAGTTTCTTCTTCCATTTATTTATCTTACACACACACACACACACACACACACACACACACACACACACACACACACACACACACACACACAGTAAATGTTAGTTTTACTTATTATTGAAACACTCACACGTGAACAAACGAACTCGGAAAGTACTTGTTACAGACTGATTCCGATTGGTTCTACTGTACACATACCAGGAATGCTACGGCGCATATAGCAGCCGACCGCCTTCCGAACAGCCATCTAGTCTAGTACCCTTAACAACTCAAGCTTCGTGACTGTATATACAGTACTATAGGCGTCCAACAAGGAAAACTCAGTGCGCAGAACCAGCGGGCGTGACTGTCCCGCGCAGATGACATATGCTACCGTTCCCAGCATGCTCTCACGCCTACTGAAGGGGGCTAAGAGGGGTATAGCATGCGCGCCGCGAGGGTTCGAGCTGGGTTTTGCTTGTAGGATACCTATAGACTGTGCTACCACAGAGCTAACTCGGCGGACTGTTCACCATTGTACCGTCTCGTACTTTTAGGAGTGTCGGAAAACAGTTTAAATCGAAAGAATAGCTAAATGAATTGTATCCCTTTACCATGAAAGTTACATATGCTATTTCCACCACCGGAAAGTATTAGCGCATTCCTATCAATAGAAATAATATCTTTTTCGCTCTTATTCCTGTTTTCACCTGCCTCCTTCCTTTATGTTCTTTTTACTAAACTTACCTTTGCTATTTCTTTTGCTACTTGTTTTATATTTTTTATTCCTTTTTATTTATTTTTTCTTCTTTTAAATCCTCCTCTTTTTATTCTGATTGTTTTTACTTATATTCTCCTCTCCTATTATTTATGTCATTATTAATTTTGTTTTTCTCATCCTCGTTATTCGTATCCATCCTTTTTATTTTATTCTTATTCTCCATTTTCTTCTTCGTAATAATAAACTTTTCGTTCGTAGTATAGACTAAATGCCGAAAAGGATAGGTAATTGGAAAACGAAAAGAGGCAATTATCAAAGCAGCACAGTTTGCTCGTAGTTAATGTAAATCACTCGGGATATAGAATTATTTATTTATGCAGCATCCAAACAGTTCCTTCACGTGGAAATAACGATTATTAACGAGTCGTGGACGTATAAGAGTGATTATGACTCATATTTACCTTGTCAAGATCTATCTAAAACGGCTGTCGATTCGGATACATATTTAATGTGTTAATAGGGGATAATTCAGGGCTTTTAACTCGCCAAGCGATTTTATCACTGTTTTCTGAAAGAAAGGCTTCTACATAAAATATAATCGAATCGACACGCCAAGACGAGAAGTAGAGAAACCATGCAAAGTCTTCATGAAACTTTTAACGTAGAGGTAAGTCAACGGATGTTTGAAATACAAAGAATCTTGAGTAATCGACATCAAGCAAATTTTTCCAATATGCTGGAGAATAACACAAAATAATCCTTATGAATTTCTAGTATAATACAAATTTTAATCGTTTATCTTATTTTAAAGACATATAATGATATAAATATTCTTCCTTTTCCATTTTCTTCTCTTTCCTGTATTTCTTTTCCATGCGTTACCTGCTGTTCTTTTGAACAGTAATATCACTATAGGTTTTGATTTATCTAGAGAAAATCAAGACTCGAGTGGGATTTAATTGACTATTACACGATTAGAAGAAAGTATAAAAAGATTAGAAGAAACGAAGCACTCTAAAACAATAAAATATTAATTGACTTGGAAATACTGAACTGTCTTCAAATGTATTAGCCTATTGTACGTACCATTTCAACATTAAATATATTCCGTTAGATGGCAGAAGTGTGCTATGTTTAGCTGTTTTCTTGTTATCAGTTGTGTCAACTATAGAATCTTCATTGAACTATGTGGACGGTTACTAGTCAAGAAGACTTCATTGATTCAGTTTCATTTTTATTAAAACAGTTGCATTCCACTTCAATTATCCGGATCCCAGTAATCAATCTCACTTGACAGTTGAGTTTCAATAAAATCTTAGTATCAAACAATCTCTGATACGTGACTATCCATAATATCATACAGCAGAAGCTATAACAGAACCTAAATAACATAAACAAGTGTTAGAAAAGTTTCAATTAGTTATGATGAAATAAACAAGAAAAGTTTTAATTAAGGGTGATGAAATAAAAAATAAACATGAATAATTTTAAAAAGAACAATTATTGGAAGTACAATTTTCAAATTTGAATATTTTAGTGGTTGTTGGTTCAGTTGATGTTATATTGAACGTGTGCGTAAAAGAAATGGAACTCGTTGATGTACATGGTGTATTCCTCAACTTATTCAGGATTTCTGAATGGTGCTCTTCATTTATTTGTAAATAGGATTTCAGGGAAGATGCATTGCTATGACTAGTGATCTTTATTAATTCTTGTTCTTGAATGCCAATGCGAGTCATATTTGAAACTCTGTACAACGACTGGAGTGGTTTGTAATTTTCTGTTTTTGACGTCCAGACCAGTGCAGTTTGAAATGTTGGCAAACAAAGAAACAAATGCCAGGGTAGTGATAAAAACAAACAAATGCTAGGGAAGCGATAAAATTAAACAAATGTTAGGGAAGCAATAAAATTGTGCGATAAGCAGCCATGATTGGTTGAAAGACATCCTTTCGTACCGTTTTATTGGTCAGAAGTAGCATGACGTAGTAATGTGTAATAGTCACCATAATACTCTTTCCTTCCCTTTTGGGTTCTTATGTTCTTAGCTTTCATTTTCTTCTCCTCTTTTCCGTATGCGCTAAATCTTTATTTCTTTATTCTTTCATTTTTATTTCCTCCTCATCTTTTCTTTTTTCTTCTTCGTTAATTCTCCTCTATATAGCCTAATTATCTTTTTATCCGTTCTCTTTTCTCCTTTTGCAATATTTCTCTATTCCTTTGCTTTTCCAGTATCTATTGACACCTTTTCTTAAGTTCCTTTCCTTTTTTCTTCTCTTGTTCCTCTTCACCACTTCTTTTCCTTCTTTCCTCCATGTTTTCTTCTCTGTTATTTCTATTTGCCTCCTTGTTTTCCTTTCTTGTATCTTTTATGTTTTTTTTCTTCTGACTTCTATTCTTTTACGTCTCGCTTTTCTCTTTTTTATTTACTTAGGCTATTCTTCCTCGTCTTCTGCTTAAAATTATGCTTTTTTCTTACTATTAAGTTCCCCCTTACATACAGGACGGAAGTGAAATAATCCTGCAGATTGAAAGGGGCGCTAGAGTACACTTAAATGAATAGAAAACCTATATTACGTTTTGTGATTAAATGCACAGCCAATTATGAAATTGAGTTGGAAGTTTCAGCAGTCCAGCAACATCGCCGCTAACACAGCTCTTTTTCTTCCCGTAATACACATGCAAGAGGTCAACGAACTCAGGTCCATCTCGCTACGCGAACCTTTCTTTCTAACTACAACGTTGCAATCTGGTTGCATCGTTCAGTGGCTTCAAATTAGTGGCTTTTAAATTAAATTTACACGAAAACTGCCCACGCTATTGAAATACTCCAGAGTGATAAATGATTCTTTATTAGATTTTCTATTTATATGGACAAAAATCACTATCCTACTCAGAATAGTTACTAAATAAGGAGTGTTAAACATTTGGAAACCCCATTTTTTTAAGAAAACTATGAACTTCCCACTAATATGGTACTACACTTTTTTGTTACATGTAACATGAGGTACTCGCTCTGAAAATCTGCAGGGTTATTTCACTTCCACTCTGTATATCTCGGGTCTTTCAGCATCTCTGTTATTTGAATAACTGACGAAGAGCCGTCATCCTTAATACTAAAATTACTATTAATCACTCAAAAAAAAAATAATAGTAATAATAATAATAATAATATTAATAATAATAATAATAATAATCATAGTAAAAGATAGGATGATCAGACGTCCCCTTTTGTCCGGACATGTCCTCCTTTTTAGG
Organism: Periplaneta americana; assembly: GCF_040183065.1. Taxonomy (NCBI): domain Eukaryota; kingdom Metazoa; phylum Arthropoda; class Insecta; order Blattodea; family Blattidae; genus Periplaneta; species Periplaneta americana. The sequence continues at coordinate 169,418,436 of NC_091117.1, forward strand.
CCTTTTTCCGGGGTCCGGGCGGATTTTTTAAAAATCAAGAAATGTCCTATTTTCGTAACTTGTATGCCTGATATTTTGAAATTCTCTGATTTGACACCTTTTACAAGTAATTTGCCTCTAAGTGGCAGGAGCATCGACGGAATATACTCTTTGCCAACGATCATAACTTTCTTTGCTCCTACTTGTTATGGTCGTTGCTTTCAAATGTAGCTTACTGTAAAATAATTTTATATCATTAAGTTTTATCATAAGTATGCTGTAATAAATAGATATTGAAACCACTTTAAGTGTAATTTAGGCCTAAGCCTAAATCTAAATAGATATTTTCTGTCCTCTTTAATATTACAGTTCCCTTGACTTTCATATTGTAACTAACTGTAAAATTATTATTATTATTATTATTATTATTATTATTATTATTATTATTATTATTATTATTATTATTATTACTATTATTACTATTACTATTATTAAATTTTATCATAATTATTTTGTAATAAAATAGGTATTAACATACTTTTAAGTTTGAAATAAGCCTAAATCTGTACTGTAAATATTTTGTAATAAAATAGATAATGACGTTATTTAAAGTATAATATTATAGGCCTAAGCCTAAATCTAAGTAAGCCCTACATATTTTCTGTCCTCTTTTTTCGAACAATGTCCTCCTTTTTGAAGCTTTGTGTCCTCTTTTTTTTATCGACATGGATCTGGTCAACCTATAATAGTTATTTATGGTACTTGTGAGGTAAGTGCATCTTTATTGCGCGAGTGGAAAGATTTAAGCACGAGGCGTCAGCCGAGTGCTTAAATTACACGAGCGCAATAAAGATCACGCTCACAAGTACCATACGTAATCTTATCCATGACCATAACGAAAAATTATGTTTTATAAAAGAAAATATGTTGAAAATAAGTCCTCATATAATCACATATCATGGCATGGATTATAGAATCGATACGTGTACTAGATAGGTTATGATGTAGGAGGCCATGATTAGTGAAGAATGGTGTCTAAGGCGTTGGATAAATAACAAATCATAATTAAATATATAATTTTAATATATATATATATTTTTTTTTTCATTTTAAACGTGTATTTTCGTCTTTTTGAAGTTTCAGGGATTACTTAGAAGTGTTCACGGGACTAATGTGATTAAAATAATTTCACATTTTACTTCTGTAAACTTAAGAGGAATATTAAAACGTAATTAATCATCGTGTCTGTTTAGCTCAGTTGACTAACGCGTGTTGTTATAAAATCCTATAAACGCAACTTCGTAGGTTCAAGTTTCCTCGAGTCTCCTCGCCTCCCAAAAGGTAAATTATTACAAATTTAAAAAAAAAAAAATAGCCTACATATTAGATATGAATGTAATGCACAAATTACGACGTAGTAGATAGAGAAAAGAGAAGGAGATTGAGTGTATGTATGTTTAATAAATGGTAATAAATAATTAGAGGTAGTGACATCTAGTAACTAATATATTAACTTCTTGAGTAATAGTTGAATGGGAAAGTATATGTGTGTGCCCGGTATTAGGAAAATACTAATGAACTGTGAGATAAAGTTCAAACTGTGAGGTAAAGTCTTTATCTCACTAGTGGAATAAAGTAATGTTGAATAAAAGCCTACTTTACAAACGCAAAAGTAAAGGCATGTTTTTCGTTATGGTCATGGATAAAAGAAGTTTTCAGGACTCAAGTGGTATCGTTCCTGGGTAAATCCAGAGTAGGCCTATTGGCCATTTCCGACTGGAGGGTAGACTTCATATTTACTCTGTGTCTTCTGCTTTGTTTTCTATTATTTTAAGCAATGACACTATTTCACTGTCTTGTGTAGTATAAAGAGCGTCGAATAGAAACGTTTTCTAATCTTAAATGCCAGGTCAGTAATACAAAAAAAAATTATTATTGTCTTTAGTTATTCCATGAACGATAAACGAATTTTAATTAAGAGAAAATTTCCTAGATGCACAGTTACGGCGTTAAAGTTGCGTTATTTTATGTATAAATGCATCTTTGCGGTATAGGTTATAGTTCTGTTTGAAACATAAATTCCCTGCCCACTCTTGTATGTCATCCTCATAAGATTGTTATCACAGAAATGCATGCACAGAAAATAAATTGAAATTAAGTCATGCTTTCTCGAGGTCGTAGAAAGACATATTTGCGCTATGAAGTAACAACCATTCTTAGAGTCAGGTTAAAATATCCCAGCGTGCAGCCAGATACACTGCAACAGCGGCTCTTCTCGTTCAGAGTGATGTTTTCAATTCGCAGAGTGATAGAATTGATTAGCAAAAATACGATACAATACAGTACAGTATAGCGATTACCATTTGACACTAAACGTCCGTACGGGTTCTAGACACGTCATTTCAAATATTTTATATAAGGCGTACAATTTAATACTTATTACTCAAAAATCAGTTTCATTGTATAATTAGGCCATCACATTACGTAGATGCAGCGTCTTATAAGTAAATTTCCGATTTTGATTTAGAATAAATTCAATCGGGATTTCTGTAGCACTTTGCAACGTGCTTTAGAGAAAAAAAAACTATATCCAGATTGTATAAAGAAATAGTTTTGTCCCTTTTGCTTTATGGGGACATTGACCGCGGCTCAAATGAAGAGAATAGGACCAGCTGACAAGCAAACATTCTCATGGGGGCAGATAAAAAAAAGTTTTTTTTTCACCATATTAGTAATATCAAAACGAGTGCTTATACAAATTTTAATCACTCAGGCGCAATTACGATGGTCGTAAAAATAAGTTTCCCTTAGCCGTTTACAGAAAGAAAACACAATTTGATGGCAACATTTATTGGAACATATAGGCTACAGCAATTTGTTGAGCGATTTTTCAACATATTCCCCACCGGAATTTAGACATTAGTCATACCATGGGATCAATTTTTGTAATCCTGTGTTGGAGAAGTCTGCCGCCTGGGATCGGAACCAGTGTGTGCGACAGCCGTCTGCACCTTTCTGCCGATCCCATAGTATGAAAAATGTCTCAATTTCAGTGGGAAATATGTTGAAAAATAGCTCAGCAGTTGTTGTATCTGTTCCAACAAATTTTTTCATTGAAACTGTGTTTTCTTTCTGTAAACGGTCTCAGGAAAACTTATTTTTACGGCCCTCGTAATTGCGTTCGAGTGGCAAGAATTTCTACAAGCATATGTTTTGACATTATTAACATGGTGGAAGAAAAAAATAACTTTTTTATCTGCCCTCGTGAGAATGTTTGCTTGTGAGATGACATTTCTTGAGTAGTAGCAGTATACACTCTTTTCGACCACAAACGTAGTAGAGATATAAGGGAAGTGTTAAGGAGAGCATAATAAAATACAGAAATAATTGGAAAGATCGTGTGTTGAGAATGCCAAATACGAGGATTGCAAAGCCAGCCCTAAACGACAACATAACAAATCGCAGAAATCTTGTAAGACCAAAGAAGAGATGGCGAGAACAGTTCTTGGAATCGGAACAGGCCAATAAAATTAGGCCTACACCTTGATATCGATGATAAATTTAATCGGGATATTTCCAAGAGACAAATTTAATGGTATTTCACGGCGAAACACTTTACTAGGAAAATAACTACAAGAAATCCCTGCAATCAATCAATCAATCAATCAGTCAGGCAGTCAGTCATTCCCAAGGAGAATAAGTTGAAAATAAAATTCTGTAATTTTAAAAATATGTTTGGTGTGAAGAACGGAATTTATGAGAAATAATTTGAGCAGAATTAAAAAATATTTGAATTATTGTCTGTTGCTAGCCTATGTTTATGAATTCAACATAATTAACAAATAGGCTATATTATTCTAATTAAGAACAAAAATATAGGCCTACATTACAAACTTGCGGTTAAAGTATATCTCTGAAAAAGGCTATTTAGGAAAATTAAACTAGGAATTTTCCTCCCACATAATTATTAAGCATGACTAATTATCATTTTATCTTGAGAAACGAATTCATTCTTATATTCTGATTGGTACGTCTGGGTATCGCTCATAACAGAACCAAAGTACGCGGCCCTTCAGATCTCGGTTGAAATGACCCTTAATATTGGAACACTGAAATAGTTCTGGACATTTGAGAGATTAAGTTTGAACATAAGGCTGAAGAATCAAATTGCTTTTTAAAAATCACCATTAATGCCTAACACTCATGTTATTTTTTATCTTAAAAATTTTATAAGTAATATGCAGCTAATATTTAATTTCAATTGAATAAGTTCATTATTTTTCAGTCAAGACTTATCATATAATATTTAAAGAGTGATTCCTTTATATTACATATTTTACAGTAAAATATGTAATATAAGGGAATCACGCCTCAAATGAAGGGTTCAGAACCATATTAGGCCAAGCGCCATTTACTAAAACCCTAGAAAACCAGTTAAAATGAAGTTATTACCATAACTCAATGTAAACATGTAGCAAGTAATATAAAGTATACACATTAAAACTAAATGATATGTCAATCTTCATTAAACTATGGTATTCACTTAACTTTAACCCCTGCGTTCTCCGTTTTTAATAAATGGAGCTTGGCCCACTATGGCTCTGAATCCTTCAAATATTATATGATAAGTCATTGACTGAAAAATAATAAACTTATTCAATTGAACTCATTAGGACTTATCTGAAAAAAATCTTCAAAATGAATTGTAAAAAAAAAGCTAATATTTAATTACTGATATTGTTTCCATACAATTCTTACATCACATAAAATGTAAATATACCATAAGTATGTGTATGTATGGAAGTTACTGACTTACCATTTCTGCTATTTACAGAGGTTATTCATTATTCTTAACTTACTTAACGGCAATATCTTATGACTTTTTGTGCTTTGTCCACCATAGGCTCATAGGACATAACGACATCTTTCTCTCCAAAGATGCACATCGGCCTGTAGAGAGACCACGTCTCTCAAAGCAGGATATTGCGTTGGGGCGAGGAACAGGTGACCGGTGATTTCGCTTGGAGCCCTTTCTATCAGGTCAAATTGAGTTCACTTGTCATAAATCTCCGACACAGAATCCCTAGTCCTACTGCTCTCCTAACGGAAGCAGTGTGTAGGACGTTTACCACTTCTCAAAGATTCAAGGACGTCTGTACGTGAACATAAGTTTGTGCAGTAGCTATGGAAATTCAAGCCTCTGTTTCCAAGAATGTCAAAACAATAATTGTCGTATTGTCATAAAATCTCCACAGCAATAGCTATGTACCATGTTTAATAAGATAAATTCGAGTTATTACTACATTAATAAATTTTATGCTCGACCATGCCGAAATGTAGTAATCATACACCTGGTAGCAGTACTTTAATGCATATCATTAAAGTACACCTATTCATTAAAGTTCAGGTTTTCGATTATTCTCGGATATGCAATCGAAAGATAACTAGGGAAACGTCACGGAGGCTGGAAATTCAATACCGTCGCAGAAGGTTATGTTCTGCTACTATAATAATTAGCCTTAATTATAAATAATATTCAAATAAATTCAATTTGTCATCTCGTTTTTCAATTCTAAATCAATTTCCAGGTTATACCAAAATTAGTTCATGTTATTCTCTACATCAAGGTCAATGACATTATTGTTCCTCGGAAAAAATCAATACTTTCGCGTCTGCGCACATCACACACGAGCTATACACAAAGTCACTTCCGATCTTGAGTCAGATACAAATAAAATGATACTTCTCAATAATTTCAAGTTAGAAATATGGTCGAGCATAAAAAGTCGTATGAAACTTGCCTATAATGGTAATTAAGACGCTCGTATGAAAATTATGTTTCATAAACAAACATACTTGCGTCTTAATTACTATCATTATAGGCTCGTTGCATAATGTAATATTATAAAATAGTTGCAGAAGGTAACCGGATTTCCTAGTAGGATCATCATGGCTGAGTTCCAAGCAGAACAAATTTAGAGAAAAGATTTTATATTTGATTTCCAGGGAAGAAACAAGAGATTTGATTTTGGAGGATGGAAAGAGTTATACTTACTTACTTACAAATGGCTATTAAGGAACCCGAAGGTTCATTGCCGCCCTCACATAAACCCGCCATCGGTCCCTATCCTGTGCAAGATTAATCCAGTCTCTATCATCATATCCCACCTGTCTCAAATCTATTTTAATATTATCCTCCCATCTACGTCTCGTCCTCCCCAAAGGTCGTTTTCCCTCCGCCCTTCCAACTAACACTCTATATGCATTTCTGGATTCGCCTATACGTGCTACATGCCCTGCCCATCTCAAACGTCTGGATTTAATGTTTCTAATTATGTCAGGTGAAGAAAACAATGCTTGCAGTTCTGCGTTGTGTAATTTTCTCCATTCTCCTGTAACTTCATCCCTCTTAGCCCCAAATATTTTCCTAAGAATCTTATTCTCAAACATCCTTAATCTCTATTCCTCTCTAAAAGTGAGAGTCCAAGTTTCACAACCATACAGAACAACCGGTAATGTAACTGTTTTATAAATTCTAACCTTCAGATTTTTTTACAGCAGACTAGATGACAAAAGCTTCCCAACCGAATAGTAACATGCATTTCCCACATTTATTCTGCGTTTAATTTCCTCCCGAATGTCATTTATATTTGTTACTGTTGCTCCAAGATATATGAACTTTTACACCTGGCAGCCGTACATAGGAGACTGTGAATTCTTACATTTTCGAAACAAAGAAATGTAATTACATACAGGATATTTTATTATTTGCTGTATCACTATATAAGTTATTTAACAGAGCAAAAATCTGAAAATCAATAAATGTCACATAGGAGTTATTGCGGGTACAACGAAGATATGCATTGTAGACCTGTTTTATACCACTACTACTACTACTACTACTACTACTACTACTACTACTACTACTACTACTACTACTATTACTACTACTGTTACTGCTACTACTGCTGATACTGCTACTATTGCTATGCTACTGCTACTACTGCTATGCTGCTGCTGCTACTACTAGGATTGCCGACTTTTTTTGAAGAAAATACGGGAAATTAAGGAATTGACAAAATTTCACATAGGAAAATCGCAAATTATTCCTTTCAGTTACTAAAAAACAACTTTATTCTACAGTTTGGCATCTAGGCTTAAATTAAAAGTATTCTGAGACTGACTTTTTCTCGCGTAATATTTGAAGTCGACTGCATTTTGCAGCTCTGATTTGATGAGATGTGTTGTGCTCATGTTTCGAACAGCTGTTCAATTATTTTTCATGAGATAAAACATCCTCTTTGTATGAGCATTACTAACTGGTGTGCTTAGAACAAAACTAGCCAGTTTTTATTCATTTTTTCATAATTTTAATATTGTTGATTTTAAACGGGTGACCATTAAAACCCATTTCTGACAAGCATTACCTCCTATAAACACTGCACATTTCAATTCCTGTCTTAAACAACAAAATTCGTCATCTAAACTATCATCATTCACGGCAAAATCACCCTACCACTTTATCTCCTGGTCTAGTTGTCTCATAAGTGGTGTCTTATTGATATCACTCGTGAGGCTCAGATCTGTCTTCGGATATTTGACTAACAACAACATCAATAAGAACTGAAACATGGAACACTAGATTAGATTCTGAGTTTAATGTTGTGCAATAATAATTATTCTGTTTATTAACAGAGTATATGACAGTTCTTGTTATGTTCTCAATGTCCATTTTACAGTTCTATAACATCATTATCATTACTTGACCGAAATAAAGTGACTTCGATGGCCCAGAACCAGACTCTTCCAAGTCCATTTCATTTTATTTTTTTCAGGAGAGCTATTTTGAGCTCCTGACATTCAAAGCTTCATGAAACAATTTAGAATAGCTTCATAGCAACCTTATGGAGAGGAATATTTACAATTTGTTCGATCCATATATGCAGACAAGAACTGGAACACAATGAAACACAGATTTCTTTCTTGTAAAAAGCTGGACTTAGAGCAGTCTGGTTCTCGGCCATTGATATGTTAATATCAATATAAAACAAGCCGCCACTGACATTAGACAACAGATAGCATGCAAAGTCAATCTGTGTTTACTCCCGTTATGGTCAAGATGTATGGGAGTGGGAAGAATTACAAACTTCACTTCGCTATGAGTTTGTGATCCTGGATATGACATTCAGCGGTAATTGGTGGAAGTGTCAAGTGTTGACATTTGGAGGCGGCCGAGCCCGGTTCGTCTTGATGAAGACATCTTGTTCTGTGAGTAGCCGCTGCTGCTGCGGCCGCGTCGTTATGGCAGGCCAGGAAATCCCTGGGGCCACTTTTGGGGTAAAAAAAAACTACTATATAAAAGCCCAGACCATATCAGCTGTATACACAAGTACACTACTGCACAAGAAGACGAACACAAGTCCCGCCATGACGTAACACGGTAGCGTGATGACGTAGACGTCGTACTACTGTGAAGACAATTAAAAAGAGAATAGTGTTTTCCAAGTTGTGGTTTGTCTGCCACTCATCTACAAAGATGTCACTTGTTGATATAATAGTACATTATGCAACGAGCCTATAATGATAGTAATTAAGACGCAAGTATGGATATTTATGAAACGAGCGCAGGCGAGTCTTAATTACCATTATAGGCAAGTTTCATACGACTTTTTATGCTCGACCATATTTCTAACTTGAAATTATTCAGATGTATACATTTTATTTGTATCTGACAAGATAGGAAGTGACCTTGTTCTAGGTCGTGAATTGTGACATGTGCGCAGACGCGAAAGTATTGATTTTTTCCGAGGAACAATAATGTCATTGACCTTGAAGTAATCGCATTAAACTTGATATAACCTTGATTATTGAATTCGACATTGAAAAACGAGATGACAAATTGAATTTATTTGAATATTATTTAAAATTAACGCTAAGTAACAGAACATAACCTTCTGCGACAGTATTGGATTTCCAGCCTCCGTGACTTTTCGCTAATTCTCTTTCGATTGCATATCCGAGAATAATCGATACTTACGGTTTTGTAACGGTACAAATCTGACTTGTCATTGGCTGAATACCTGTACTTTAATGAGTAGGTGTACTTTAATGACATGCATTAAAGGACTGCTACCAGGTGTATAATTACTACATTTCGGCATGGTCGAGCATAAAAATTCTTACGGTTCAATAAAATTGCAGCCATGCCAGTCAGCTGATGATTTCTCGCTAAAAGCGAAAGAGGTTCGTTGCTTGAAATACGCCATGAAATTTGTGTCTGACACCGGCGACTGGAGGAACGTCTTCTGCAAGTACTGTCGTTTAACATTACACTCTATTCCAACATTTGTCCATCATTGACATAGATAATGTAGGCCCTAATATACTACAGTAATATCATCTGAAGTACCTACTGTATATAGTCCTAATAGCCCACATTTCATTATACAGTATATCATATGGTAGCCTATATGATTATACATTGTTGTTGTTTAGCCAAAAATGTCAGAAGACATATTTGAATCTCATAAGTGACACCAATAAGGCATCACTCATGAGGTAACTGAGCTAGGAGATAATAGGGTAGGGTGTCCAGTTGTTTTCTCCCTTCATTGCATACATGGGTGATTAATATATTACAGACTAGTAATCAGACATCAAATGTATACAAAAAATTAGGGTAGATGAGGGTAATTGTAAACAAATGCTGTAAGAAGTACAAAACTTTCAATATAACAATTTTAATTTGGGGGGAATATTTAAATTAACATGTTGGCTAATCTACAAAGCAGTTTGGCGCCAAATAGGAGTAACTGCTTAGTTGTGAATGAATGTTTTGTAAAAGACTACAAAAAAGGTTGAGAAAGAATTTTGCTTCATCTTCATTTTTGGCATTGTAAGTAAACGTACAGTGTTATTTTTTAAGAATATGTTGTTTTTATGAGTAATGTATAGTAGTTAACATTTATTACAATGGTTTTGAGATCTCCCATAACCTCAATTCATTGAATTATGAAATGTTTACATTTGCCCCATATTTTAAATTGCTTGGGGGTAATTGTAAACATGTTTTACTATGGTTACATTTCGTACTTTTCAGTAATCAAAATGCCAAGAAATTATATTAGAAAGAGACTCCTACTCAACTACACTGTAGAGGATTTAGAAAGGGTTTCACAGAATAGTAACTACATTTGCCGGGAAGCTCAGGAGAGGTACTAAGTTCCTATATCGTGATATATCATAGGTTAAAGGGACGAAATGTACCAGTGACCAAAATTGGAGTTGGAAGGAGTACAGCTCTTTCTTCTAAAACAGAACAAAAATGTTCAGTGTCTGATAACCCGTGTGAAAATTGGTGTTTACAATTACCCACTTCTCAAAGGGGTAAATGTAAACAGGTGGGGTAAATGTAAACTAGCAATTAAAAGATGAAAGAAAGTCAACCTTATTATGTTAAACCCATTTTCAGGGAAAAGAAAGATCTAAAAATAACATAATGTTTCTTTGTCATGCTTACCGTTACTGAGGGTTGTGTAATGTTGAAATATATTTGAAATCAGTGAAAAGTGTTTACAATTACCTTGGTCTACCATATTTTTCTTCCACTGACACATATCGTCAAGTGAGATGTACTGCCTGACAAGATGTGCAGATACGGAAATAAAATTTGGAGCACCCATATTGTATGTTTCGCTTACAACACAGAGCGCATGTGCAGAAAACAAGAGCCCCTGTAGGGACTATATATGCTACTTGTGGACAGTCGTGTGAAAGTGTTGCTTACATGCAGGTGGACTCTCATCAAGACTCGCTCCAAATTTTAATTCCTTATCTGTACATATCAGCCAGGACCTCAATCAGAGGTATGCTTATACATAGTCTAATATGATTTTATAGTGATTATTTCACCCTGATTACCGTGATTCAAATGGTTTAATATTGGTGAAAATTTCGTAAAAAAAAAACAAGCAATTTCATGCATATTTTGCACTCTAAATAAAATTAAAAAATGACAAAATAACATTTTTTAAAATTATTATTGCAACAATCCCTTTGGATAATAACTGGAGAAATTATGATTAATGAAACATCAAAATTATACAGATGAAGTGGTGAGAAAGATATAATTCTAAGCCACAAAGACGTAATTTCACAGGGGAGCGTATTAAAAGTTTAAGAGTCATCTATTAGGTGCGGTATAATGATTTCTTCAGTGTATAAGTCTACTTGTGTTAATTGTTCAGTAAATTGTATAATATTTTTCTAGTAAATTCTCCATATGTGTAAGAAACGAATTTGCACAAACAACTATTTCTGTTAAGAGTGTGATTTTTGACTATCTCATTCCCTTCAGATATCTGATGTTAGGCCTAATTCCAACTGTTCCTTATTATTTACATATGTATAAGTTACAAACTATTGAAATTATTGGATTATTAGTGGGTGCTAGAAGCACGATTACAAAAAAATTATTAATTTCTGCAAGAAGTTCAATCTTGAATCCTCTTTGGCCAAAACTGTTCCTTTGATACCTCTAAAATATTCAATCTATCTTCTGAGAAATCACATATATAAAGTAAATTAATAACACAATAATAATAATAATAATATTTCTTACAAAAACATTTACATAAAATTGTACGCATTTACTAATACTTGTAGCTATATTTGGTGTAGTTTGTCCTTCAGGGCAACCCCTATTTTAGGGGAAGTTAAATAATAATAAATAATAAGGTCAGAACCTGCGTCAGCTAAGGATATGGATATTATAGTGTCAGAGGTATTAGATCTGATTAAAAAATGTGGGGATGTGATCAAAAAATGCAAGTAAAGCGAAACTGTAAAAAGATCGAGAAATATAGGGGAGAGAAGAACAGAGGTGTAGAGATAAAATATAAGTATTTATAGGAAGTCAGAATAGTGAGAAAGGATTAGGTGTAAGTGGAGCAGTGAGAAAGTGAAAGTGAGCACAAATAGGAAAGAGTGAATAATAATAGTGAAAAAGTGTTATGAGAAGTGAACAAGTGACAGCATAAAATTAGTACCAACATTTGAAAATTGGAACAGTAAATGAATATAAGAGAAAGCTAGAAGGAAAGGTCAAAGAACAAATAAGATAAATAATACAATATGATAATTTATAGATTGAGATTTTAGTGAATATTAGTTAGAGAGAGAGAGAGAAGGGGGTTGAAAGTATATAGGCTACAATATTAGATATATTAGGATTAATGAACAAATTTAATAGAGAATCGCAAATGGAATGTAGGATAAATATTGAAGGGAAGATTAGACCGATTAATAAAAAGGTACATAGTGTAAATTTGAATATTTGTGTAGATGTGTACCATTACTACTAATAATGTGTTAACACAGTGTAGTATATACAGTCACGAAGCTCAATACGTAGTAAATATGCATCCATAGATAGTTTTTAACCACTCGGATCGCTAATATCGCCTTATTACAAACAATGCAAAATAGTACCGGCACAGTCTATTGTTCCTAGCACTCTCACAACTCAAGCTTCGTGACTGTATATACTAGACTGTGGTATTAATGTAATAATGTGTTAATGGTGGCACCGGATACGAGAAATGTGAGGTACACCATTACATGTAAAGTAGTGCTGTGGCGAAATATATATATAGGCCTATATATGTGTGTATGTATGAATGTATGTATAAAATTGTCAACTTTGGAATAATAAATTGTCAAGCAGCAGCGATAAAACAAAAGAGATAATCTAAAACGATATTATTACAATGAAGAACCTGACTGATTGAAATTCAAAAGTACACTGCATTGGTGAGTTATAAATAAATGCGTAAATATCCCATTCCACGTCATTCAGTATCCTGTGTATATGATTATATTCATGATATTGTTGTATAATATCTTGCCATAACAATAATAACATATCATGTGATGTCATGCAGCGTCAGACATGTTCTGGTTAAAAATTGACTTAAACGAAGAAAACACTTATGGGACTGATAAAAATGTATTTCGGCGCACACCCGCTCACTCCAACACAAATCTTGGATCTACTGGGAATAACTCAATTCTTTTTGTTGGAATATGTTGACTGACAGCTACGACAAACCCCAGTGAGACTCGGCGTTTGAAAGTAGCTAATCGCAGCACACGTGAACGTGTACAACTACTCTAGTCGTCGCCGTGTCGTGGGGTAGGTCAGCGTTCGCAGACCTTGACGAGGATCCGTGGTTTGAGAGTACAGTATTAAGTAACATTCCATCTGAACAAAAATGAAACTCCCGGCAAAGCCATGAATCAGTGATTTCAAAGTCGCTATCCTCTTTCAAGGATGTACACTGTGTACATCAGTTACATTTCCCGTGCTAGAGTGGAAAGAGAAGAAGTTGACGAAAATAAATACTATACTGCAGTTCTACGTAGAAAATGATTTAAAAGAAAAAGTCAGGATAAATTATTGGATATTACAAATTCAACGACTGCATTACAAAATAAACTGAAGTAAAACAAGCATACATATAAAGTAATGAGTATTGACAAAGCACGGAATAGAGAAGATTGATTCACAAAATTACTGCTCCGATTTTAATATGTTTTTTTTTTTTTTTAGGAAAATATGTAAGCTGTTAGGGCACAATCCCAATATACAGCTAATATCTCCTAGTATATTAAGCTTGCAGCTATCGTATGCGCGTGTCACACTCCCAGTAAAATAGTGTCGTAACTAAAAAATTGTGATTTGTAAAGATAAGTGATTTCCTAGTAAAATACTGCTGTAATAGTAATATGCGTTACAAGAGCGGTATGTTGAAGTTTTCATGTTCGAAGAAAAGTTTGAAAAAGCGAAACGTAGTTGAGCTTTTTTAATTTCCGATAATTGAAAGAAAACATACCGCTCGTGTATCGTACATTATTTTGTGCGAAGATCGTTTATTACATACCTGAAAGAGGAATTTCTAATTAGTTGCAATGAAATCTCCATCTTGGTTTTTGTTCAATGACGGCAAATTTGCAAAACAAAAATATCTATCTTCAACATTGTTGCTTTAAAATGTTTTCTGTGTTTACTGTACTCCAGCAGGCCGTGATATACGTCTGTCTTTCCCCCCCCCCCCAGTCTATGATGAGTCTGGAATCTTGTTGATTTTTTCACGGCTTCCTTAATGTTACTTGCATCACGAATGCAGTAACTTTAGTGGAGTTGTAGAGTTTACTTAATTTTTGCAAATATTTAAAAACAATAATTAACAGTGCCATTTAGGTGAAATTGCAGTGGTAAGTTTCCAATTTATAATTATTACTATATTGAAGGTCTCTAAAAATAATATGTTAAAAGCCTAAAGTAGTAAAATCAATATGTCACTTAAGCGGTAAGAAGAGGGAAATTGTTATGTGTGTTAGGTTGGGAATACTGAATGTGGAATTTTAGACTTTCCGCGGATTGGTTTTGTGCGGAAACCAAGCAAATACGCACGATCTCGCACAAAAATATTTTAATAAATAGGTACCAAAACCTTTGATACTATTTTATTATCAGAATTTCATACCTCCAGACAGTAAAACAGCGTTGAAAATAATTTACGAAAGTTATATCTGATTTTCGACTTACGATATTATTTTACTGGGTGTGCGATGTGCTGGCTATTGCCAAAAATGTCATTCTTAGAAAATGACACTATCGAAACCTCGGAACTTTTTGTGTCATGAATTTCCCAGCTCATCGTTGTTTGGCTGTAGGAGGAGGAAGATGAGTCCATTTTTCAGCAAGATGGTGCACCATCTCACTTCTCTATCATGTGATTGAGTACCTCAAATAGCATCTATAACAACATAGGATTGGCCGTTGTACTGCCGAAGACCAAAACTTGATGTGGCTTCCGTACTGACCTGATATAACTACCTGTGATTTTTTTCTTTGGGGGTACGTAGAGAACAATATTTAAGTTATTTCTTTGGCCAATATCCTAATAACCGGCAGGAAGTACAGTCTTCGCATTACAACTGCGGTGGAAGCGATAGATGTTGATACTCTGTCCAGAGTGTGGGAGGAAATGGAATAAAGCCTATAGATGTGTGCCGTGTGACCAGAGGTTTACGTACTTATCGAGAATTGTAAGGCATCAAACGAGAATTGGAAGGATTACCTATCTTTTGTCACTTATTGTTTTGCTTTAGCATCGGTAGTTACAGAGATAAAAATATTGTGAAATCGGAGCAATCATTTTTGGACATGGTGTAGGCCTATATATAGTCTTTCATACACTTCAGTCATGGGCTGGACCAGATTGTGAAACGAACCGTGCAAGACAAAAAAAATCGCAAAGGAATAAAAATAATAATTAGCCTAACGCTAAAGAAAAGAAGAAGAAGAAGAAGAAGAAGAAGAAGAAGAGGAGGAGGAGGAAAATAATTGAAGATAAAGAAAGAGGAAATTAAAGGAAAAAAAAAGACGGCGAGTCACCAGCGACGTCTAGAGATTAGTGTGGCCTAGGCAGCGCTACGGTTCAAAATTCGCTTGCGCTGATTAGCTGGTAGGATATTTCTGAGGTTTTCCCCAACTGTGAGGCGATTATCAGGTAATCTCATAGCAAATTCTAGGATTTCTCTCACTAACACAACACCTTACTACTGCCAATTCCACAGACTCTAGATAACCGTGCATTTGATATAATGTTCTTAAATAACAAATACAAAATGAAGACAAGTAGGATATGGTAGGCATTTGATATAATATTCTTAAATAACAAATACAAAATGAAGACAAGTAGGATATGGTAGAAGCACAGTCTAGTATATACAATCACGAAGCTCAGTATGTAATAAATATGCATCCATAGATAGTTGCTGACCACTAGGATCGTTACTATCGCCTCATTACAGACAATGCGAAATAGTATCTGCACAGTATATTGTTCCTAGTACCCTCATAAACTCAAGCTTCGTGACTGTATATACTAGACTGTGGTATACCTAAGCGTAAGAAGAAGGAGAGAAGAATGGAAGAATGTGAAGAGAAAGCGAGATGAATAGAATTTAATTAAGTAAAGAAGTTAAAGGCTGTTAACATTCAGCAGAAAGAAGAGGAGGAAATAAGAAGAAAGATAAAATAAGATGATGCGGAAAAGAAAAGGTTAGGAAAGAGGAGACGGAGGAAAACTAAAAACAGAAAAAGGATACAAGGAAGTCTAAGAATAAAAGGAAGAGGATGAATAAAAAGTGAGGAAGAGAAAAAATAAACAGTGTGAAGATTATGAATAACCTATGATTAACAATAGGCAAAATTATAAGAAACAAAGAAGAAAATAATGGAAAGGAAGACAAGAAAGATAAGGAGGAACTGGAGGATAGTAACAGTTCCGTTGTTAAAAATAGTCAGGTTATTTTTAGGAAAAACTTTTTCAGTATGCTAAATATAGGCCTACCTGCTGACAAATAAATTTAGAAGTTTGTGATATGTACAATGTAAGCATTACCCTGACTGTATTAAGCCCACATCAAAAAGTCACTTCCCTGTGCCTTTCTCAAATGTTCAAGAAAGATCGTAAGAAACGGAGAATAATCGAATTTGTGTTCTCAACTTTTTGTTGCATGAGTCAGTTTCCTGAGGAAAATTCTGACCTGGTATTAAATGATTTAATCATCTCTAATATCCCAACCCCAAGTCGTGGATGCTTGTTATTAGTATACAACGCTATAATTACATTCACCATCTGTATAATTTTCTGGGGAAAAAAAGAAAAAAAAAAACTAGAGCATCGAGAAGTTGGAAACGGACTGTACTGGAGTAAATCTAATGGAACTGTATCACAAGTTCAACGGAAGATCGGAAATGTGTGAAATTACTTTTACATGACTCATACTGTCCGCACAGGCTTGCACATATTCTTGGCGCACCGTTAGCCGACCTCTTGAAGGGTCGGCTTTCCATGTTGGGGACTTAGATTCAAGTCCCGACTAAAAGAAGTGGAAATTATTATGAACCAAGACAGTGTGTAGGATAGTTTGTTTTAAGGCTCATTCACAATGAAAATTAAACATAACGTAAGCGTTAACTTAGGAATATAAACGTTACGGTAAAATCAAGAAGTCATACCATCATTCACGATGGGAACATAAACATAACCGCAAACATACTTGGTAACCATGGAAACATAACAACGACGCCATTTCCTCATATTCTGTCGTATACTTCAGCGTTCCACGATTGTGTTCTCTTTGCAAATCACGTAAGCATAAGCATGAAAGTTTGGAGTTCGCAAACTTTCATGTTCACGTCTTACGGTAATGTTTATGTCAATGCTTATGTGAATCATTGTGAATGATCCCATTTGGTAGCCTGGGCGCAAACTTCTGTGTTAATGTTACGGTTATGTTTAATTTTCATTGTAAATAGGCCTTAAAGGCTCATTCACAATGAAAATTAAACATAACGTAAGAGTTAACTTAAGAATATAAACGTTACGGTAAAATCAAGAAGTCATACCATCATTCACGATGGGAACATAAACATAACCGCAAACATACTTGGTAACCATGGAAACATAGCAACGACGCCATTTCCTCATATTCTGCCGTATACTTCTGTTTGCAAATTACGTAAGCATAAGCATGAAAGTTTGGAGTTTGCAAACTTTCATGTTAACGTCTTACGGTAAGGTGTATGTCAATGCTTATGTGAATCATTGTGAATGATCCCATTTGGTAGCCTGGGCTCAAACTTCTGTGTTTTTAAGTTACGGTTATGTTTAATTTTCATTATGAATAGGCCTTAATAGTAGGCCTACTCGCGTTTCACTTACCAGAATTTCACCATTTCTACATTAATCATCACCATACCCGTCTTAGTAGCTTAGCAGAGAGCGGGCACGATGACCACGGATCCGAGTTAAATTTCGGCGATAGTTTTTTTATTTTATTTGTTTATTTTACGACGCTGTGTCAACATCTAGGTTATTTAGCGTCTGAATGATATGAAGGTGATAATGCCGGTGAAATGAGTCCGGGATCCGGCACCGAAAGTTACCCAGCATTTGCTCGTATTGGCTTGAGGGAAAACCTCGGAAAGAACCTCAACCAGGTAACTTGCCCCGACCGGGATTCGAACCCGGGCCACCTGGTTTCGTCGCCAGACGCGCTGACCGCTACTCCACAGGAGTGGACTCGGCGATAGTGGAGCTGTATTTGTGGTGGACAAAGCCAAAATTATGAGAATACGTCGGCCATACTGAGCCCTATTGCGCACCCCGAAGTGTATGGGATGAATGAGGATGAGAGTGTACCAGCCCACCGGCTGCATGTGACTCCTCATGCGCTTAAGAACTGAGGGTCTCCTACCTTCCTCCGCTCTAAGTTCATACCACCAAGGTGACCAAGCTGCATGGGATCCATTCCAATGGCTCTTCCAAGGTGTCGAAGCGCCCTTAGAAGTGCTCTTAAGAAATGGAACCTGACAGAGATATTGCGGAACGCTGGGAACTCAGGAGCGGTTGTAGAGAGGACGCCCCTTCCCGTAAGCGGATGAATACATGCGTCTTGACCTGAATATGGCTATTGAATGAGATGAGAAAGATGAATGATATCATATGAAAATCTAAATTCTTTTTCTACATGGAAGTGGAAGGGAAAATGGACTGTGGCACTGAAAATTCCAACCCGATATTTGTCTAAGTAACTGTGAGAAACCACAAGGTTGGTGGGTCCGGGAATCGAACCACGGACCTCCCGGCCAACTCGTTCAGTCGTGTAGAGCTGTAGAGAGTATTTCGCATCCTTTAGTTTTGTTGCTAATTTCTAGATTGTCCCTTACTCAATTGTTTAATTTAATTTCAAAATTGAATTAAAGTTTATTTTGTATATTCGGGAAATGTAAACAAAGTAATAAAAGGTAAATCATTTTGGATATGGATGTATATTGTATGATTCAATATTGTTGCTATTTTGTGCTAGTTGTATTATACTGGAGACATTATACATGCACAAAATATTTGAATATAATATACCTATTTACTTTTATTGCTGTGTATTAAAAAATGTACATATAGACCTATGTATGCTGACGTATTTTTGAATATAGTATAATATATTATGTTCAATTAAATCTATGTCAATGTAAAAAAAATGTATATATCATCCAATACCAGAAAATATATAGGTCACTAACGACAAAATGTATTATATTGTTCTTCATGTATTGTCGTCTGCCTGGTTGGCGCAGTTGGTATAGCGCTGACCTTCTATGGCCAAGGTTGCGGGTTCGATCCCGGACCAGGTCGATAGCATTTCAGTGTGCTTAAATGCGATAGGCTATGTCAGTAGATTTACTGGCATGTAAAAGAACTCCTGCGGGACAAAATTCCGACACACCGACGACGCTGATATGACCTCTGCAGTTGCGAGCGTCGTTAAATAAAACATAACATTAACATCCATGTATTGCCGGCCTGATTAGTGCAGTTAGTATAGTGCTGGCCTTCTGTGCTCAAGATTGCAGGTTCAATCCCGGGCCATGGCGATGGCATTTAAGTGTGCTTAAATGCGACAGGCTCATGTCAGTAGATTTACTGGCATGTAAAAGAACTCCTGCGGGACAAAATTCCGGCACATCGGCGACGCTGATATAACATCGGCAGTTGCGAGCATCGATAAATAAACCATAATTTATAAATTTTATTCATGTATTTACATGAAGAGTGATGTATAGAAAATGACTGTCAATGCGTTAATTTATAGGCCTAAGTTACTTAGACATACTAACTACATCTCACTACGAATAATGTATTAATATAATTACCACAAATGAGTTAATTTTATAGCTCCGAAATTGTATCAGGTGGAAATAATGATCAGAGAATTACTGTAAGTAATTTAATACATAATGGGACAAACTACCTATACTACATGAAGATTAAAGAATAATAGTCTACTGTAAAAAGGTAAATATTATAGTCATACGATACTCAAAAGATAGTACTTTAGAATAGCTGAAATATCAGAAACATTGTGTCAAAAGAAAACTTAAAATGAAACGTCATAGCATAATGGAAATTTATGTACACCGTATTTGGTAAAACCATTGTAAGGCCACCGGCGTAGCGTGGGAGTTAGCGTGCTCGAAGGCCGCGTTCGAGCGTGGGTTCGAGCCCCGCTTGGGCTAATTGCCTAGTTGGATTTTTCTTTCGAAGTTTTTTTCAATGAGAATGTCAAATAATTCCACAGAGAATCTCCGAACTCACCAGAATACCATCTCGCGGTCACCAATTCCACCGAGGCTAGTTATAACATTGCAGTTGATATTACATCATTAAGTAACACATTAAAAAAGTATTGGAACATATTACAGATAAACACTTCTGTACATTGAGCATGAAAAGTAACTTTACATAATAACAAAAGTTCAGATCAACTGGAATTTATTAGTCATGTCTTCACAACATTGGTAATAATTCATCAACATCCGTGAATTAAAATCTGTTAACTCTTTGACAGAACTAATACATGCTCATGTAAGCTTGTTAATGTGCATGAAAATGATTTTTATATTCAAGTATGACTATACTATTTTTGTCATTGTTTCATTATGTATTTTACTTCTGGTAGTGTGGAAGAGAAGGCCTCATGGCCTTAACTCTACCAGAATAAAAGAATGAATGAATGAATGAATGAATGAATGAATGAATGAATGAATGAATGAATGAATGAATGAATGAATGAATGAATGAATGAATGAATGAATATATAAATCTATACTAATAATAAATCTGTAGCCAAAATTTTTCTGGTCATTTTCGATTTTCCAAAAATAATTGGTGTTAACATGTATAATTAGCCATCCTGAAACCGAAAACCGCTTTTTTGAAATTTTTGTTTGTGTGTCTGTCTGTCTGTCTGGATGTTTGTTACCTTTTCTCGTGATAATGGCTGAACCGATTTATATGAAAATTGGAATATAAATTAAGTTCGTTGTAACTTAGATTTTAGGCTATATGGCATTCAAAATACTTTATTTAAAAGGGGGGGGGGTTATAAAGGGGCCTGAATTAAATAAATCGAAATATTTCGCTTATTATTGATTTTCATGAAAAATATTACATAACAAAAGTTTCTTTAAAAATAATTTCCGGTAAGTTTTATTCCATACAACATTTTGATAGGACTGATATTTAATGAGATAAATGAGTTTTAAAATTACAATAACAACGCCATCTAAGGCGCTGTACTGAAATAAAAACAAATGACTTCGTCTATAAGGGCCTTGGACAACAACAATTGAAAGCTATTAAACATAGCCTAAGAGAATGTTTCTGAGTTTGTATGAAGTAATATCGGAATTTAATTAATTTTTTAATTATTATTTCACCATTGGAAAGTGTAGTTTCTCTAGATGGACATAATTCTACAATGTTATTACAGTAACTTCTGAAACATAAGCAAGTAATATAAAGTATACACATTAAAACTAAATTATATTATGTCAATCTTCATTAAACTATGGTTGCATGTAATAATTAAGAAACATGTTAAATGAATTGTCATTGCACCAAATGATTGCTCTCTGGACCAAAATGACCGCATTTTAATTATTTAAATACAATTTAAATTAAGTAACATATTAAACGATTTATCCTTCTATCAAACACGAATGTTCCCTGGATCAAACGTCCTATTTTAATTATGTAATTACTTCATATATATATATATATATATATATATATATATATATCTAACAGGTGCAGCGGAGCGCACGGCTACGGCTAGTAAATAAATAAAATCAATAAATAAATACAACTTTCTTATGACACTGGATGTTGGTGACTAATTAAATAAACGATGTTTAATATTAATACAAAATAAGGCACTTTTTAAAATGAGATATATATTTTAATACAATTCCCAATGAGGCTTCCAACGACGAATTGAGACGACTGAAAGCCTAAAATTTGAAAACATTCTGACAGTCAATTGTCGTAACTTTTATTAACTTTACTATTATTAATATATATATATATATTTTTTTTTTCTGTAATTTCACTTCTAGTTGAAAGAAAAATCCTTTCCGTTCAGTCGAAACAGTTTAACTTACTTTTGTACTTTTTTCTGACCAGACCAGACAGGAAATAATCAAAATCTCACACTGCCTGGCAAGAAATATACGATCAAAATGCCACAAGAAGTAACCTAATAACGAATAATTTATGTAATCATCAGCAGAAAATATTCGTTAGGTAAATACAAACACTACACAAACGTCAGCCATCAGTAAACATGGTTCAAGATATGTATCTAGATACTAAGGAAGTGCTGTATTTTCTGTTAATAAAGACATTTGTATAATACAAGAATTTATGTTCCAATTTTATCCCAGCCGCTTGAATATCGGTAGAAAACCTGTAATAATGAGGGTCTCCATCGGTTGCGCCATTCGTATGCTAAGTTAATGCGGAACAACTTCTGTTCTCTCACTATGAAAAGGACTGGAATCAAGTGCGTCAGGGTTGACCAGAGCTGTGCTTTGTTGCTAACTCCACAACTCCCAGGAAATGATAAATATGCTACAGAAACAAACTTATTTTAAAGTAATGACGTAGAAGTTCTTAAATAATAAGAATATGTTCTCTTTCTCTGTCTCTTCCTTTATCATCATCATAATCATATTCTTCTACGACTACTTCTGCTGATAATACGCTCTGAAAGTCAGAATTTGTGCCACTTTTTCTCTGACCTTTTCATCCCTCGGGTTGGTACTTAAATGTATAATGGAGCGAAAAGATATACAGGGACATCATTTTATTTTTACTTCAATTTTTATTGTACCTGAGTTTTTTAATGTTCTTCACTCCCACCCCTTCTACTAAGGAAGTTCCAACTCCACACAGAACCAAGACCGCAGATAGTAAGCAGTACTGAGTTACTGAGTATAGTACGTTCCAGAAATATGCTCGCGTTTTCCAGTGACGAAAGAGCTTTCAATATTGAATCATATTTTCGCACAGGTACTGTCCGTTTGCCTACGTCGCATCCAGATTTCCCCCACCTGCTTCTGCTCGCCCCTCTGTAAAAGCTGGGCTGTCTTAGCTCTTTTCTGAAAACATTAATTTCTCTTAGGAATTGGACATTTACGTAATATTATACAGCTGTTTAATTTAACTTAAATACAAGGGCCTCGTTAAGTAATTAACTGTCGCGTGATTCCCTCCCTTTCTACAATCCTGCGGCATAACCACTTGGACGGACAGTAGATAGCATGTCTGAGTAATTTTATATTTTCGGGTCGGGCAGAAGTGAAGATTGAATTCACAGTACGTAGAGTAGGTACAGAATTATTTCAACATGAGTTACTAGTACGAAGGACGAAACTGGCAATTGGAATTAGATGCAATAGTCTATAGTGCGATAATATGCACAAAAGAACTGAAGCCTGTATCGAAATGAACGGCCACCATTTTCAAAATTGTGTTTAAATATTCATATTATGATTATTTTTCAATTTAACTTCTTTCTCTATATTGTGCGCTAATGTGCTGTAGACAGTATACACTGCATAATGAATACGTTCGCATGGATAACTCACTTCGTGAGTAAAAACACTTATTCTTAATACAGTACTGTACTTTGATTAAAGAAAAATCTAATGAAAATTATCAAACTCAAAATCACGATATTTCCTAGTTTACGTAAATGGATGAACTACTTTTCTTCCATCCTATACCTAGTAGAGTGATTTGTGTTTTACGCCAGTATCATCGAACGCCAGTCTTGGAGGGGGGAGCAAGCGGTGTTTCCGGTTCTCTAAAGGTATAGACAGGTTAATATTAAAAATGTTAGTAAAAATAAAATGATGTCCCTGTAGTAGAAGTAAAAGAATCTGAAACGTAAAGTGCATAGATTTTATTTTTATGCATATCTCTGGACTATGTCACCAGCGAATAGGGATTATAAAGAATGGACACTAAGCGAATTTTCCTGTGTTTCGTTTCTCTGTGCGCCTGCGTTTAGTTCTACTTTCAAGCGCTAGAGGTTAGTGTAATCGAGCATACGCTAAGATAATATTTGAGTATAGATTTACCTTATTCCATAATCCTGTAACGCTTTGCTTCAAATAAATTCAAGTTAACGGCTTTTCCTTATTTCTCAGTGACAAACTAGTTGTAATAATATATTTTTTTTTATATTTCAGATATAATAAATTATATTATAAAATAATACAATACATTATAAAATTAAGTATCGAATTCGTTTAATATTTGTATATAATATAATATAGGCATATGGTTTTACTTCTCATAAGAGTTTTGTTTTTCCATTTTCAGTGCGATCAAATCATTACATATTTTAATTGTTGTTGGGGTCAACGTCTCAACTCTCATTATAAAGGAACTCTAGAGTATAGACATTACAGTTAATGACGGATTTATTATTTTATGGATTCAATTTATTTTATTTGAGTACATAATGTACCTAGATGTATTAATTATACGAGTTATATTTCCGCTGTGTCGACTGCTAGCTGGTGTGATGTCAGCGCCAACTCTAGGGAGAAAGCAGAATCTGACGCTGTAGCTGGCTTGAAGGTCATTGAAATCAGTCCAGCTACATCAAACGTACCGACGCAAATTGTCCATATTTAATTAGGCCTACCTATACGCTGATGTCACTATTTCCATTAGGACAGCAGATTCAAAGTAGTCTAATACTTATTAGCATATCCAAAAACATTTACCACCACTATCATCTCACATGGATTTGCGCTAATGGTTGATCCATTATGGACTCAATTGTCTATAAGAGCTATTTTAGAAGTCTTTCTTGTCGTCGTATTCCTCTAGGTTAGGGCTGGGTACCGGGAGCGAATCCAAACTCTAAACGGGGACACTTAATGTTTATCCGTCACGACATCAACGCTGCGCGGTGTTCGACGGGGAAGAAAGGGGTTGAAGAGGAGTCATATAGCTCCCCGTGAGATAGTATAACCCGCTCTTGGTGCCCAGCCCTGCTCTCGGTTGATAATATTTCATTACTTTTTAACGTTCTCTTGGAATTCGTTAGCCATGTGCAAAACAATTATTACTTTTATATTCCAATATTTTATCTAAAACTATTGAACTGACTTTTAGTTCTCTTATAATCTGACTTAACTATGTTTCTTGTAGACCTACAGTTTTTCTTATAAATTTCGTTTCAGATGCGCTAATTCTTAATTTAGTTGTGAGGGTGCTAGGAACAATAGACTGTGCCGATAGTATTTCACATTGTCTGTAATGAGGCGATATTAGCGATCCTAGTGGTTAGCAACTATCTATAGATGCATATTTACTACTTATTGAGCTTCGTGACTGTATATACTAGACTGTGGTATAAATGTACGAGTAATCAGCGTTCAGGCAGGGATGTAGAAAGTTTACAGTAAGGGATTGCAGTTGTAGGGAAAATCACAATAATACAAATGAGACAATTTATAAGTGCCTGAGATACGTCATGCACAATAATAATCATCAGAAATAAATAAATTTTAATAAATTTATGTAACAGCTTCTATAAAAGAAAAAAAGAATAAGACACAAACATTATTTGAAAATATTAATTGAAATATTTTCCATATACAGGGTGATTCACGAGGATTTTCCCGTCCCTTACGGAGCTTATTCTGGAAGACATTCTGAGCAAAAAACGTCATATAAACATTTGTCTTAATGTCAATATTTTCAAAGTTACATTAATTTGAAGTTATTGGTAAAATACATTTTTTCTTTAGTTTTAAGGGTTAAGTAATATTACAAATAGAGAGTGAACTATTCAGAAGTGTCATTTCTTTAATTGGCTAGTGTCCTGAAGCTAAAAATGTGTTCTTAATTGTTTTGCACAGATTTTATTTTTCAATTTATAACTCAAAATGACATCATTCTTATGTACTTATAACAATTGTTGTGATAAATGAGTAAGAAAATTTAATTTTGTTGTTAAAAATCGAAAAAAAAATCTGCACAAAGCAACTATTAAATTCACAACACATTTTTAGCTTCAGGATACTAGCTAATTAAAGAAATGATACTCCTGAATATTTCATTCTTTATCTGTAATATTCTTTTACCCTTAAAACTCAAGAATAATGGTATTTTACAAAAAACTTCAAATTAGTGTAATTCTGAAAATATTAAGATTAGGACTAATGTTTATATGACGTTTTCTTGCTCAGAATATCTTCGGAAATAAGCTCCGTAAGTGACTGTAAATCCTCGTGAACCACTCTGTATAATTATTATGATTGTATTACTATTTGTTTATAAATTAACAGTACTTCAGGTTAAATAATACAGGATATTCTCCTAAGGGAAAACAGGAGGTTCGAACCTACGATCGTGATATTCACGCAATACAGCACGCCCTAGGGGTTGCATAGTTCGCAGCCGACAGAAAATAATACTAAGGAATATTATTATTATTGTTATTATTATTATTATTATTATTATTATTATTATTATTATTATTATTATTAGCAGTAAATCGATCTCATCGTTTAATTCAAATAATAGTATTGACTGTTAGTGCGCTTTCATGCAGACATTTAAGCCAACCTCTTTCACTTCGCATATAAAAACACGTTCAACTAAACAATTAAGGACCGGAGACTGTAATTAAAATGAACCACCTGGCAAATTTTAAACACGAAAGGCACATGCTAACCTACCTACATGCGTGTACTGCATCTTTTTGTATTAACGTTTCGTGATGTTTTTACGCAAGAAGAGAATCCATAAAACATTCTCTGGATTGGTAAATCGATTTCCATTAAATTTGGTACGATTATATAAAATTAAAATAAATTGAATTGACGTCATCATCAATATCATCATAAAAGCCTATTTCAACTTAAAATATGCTCGTATATCTCAATATGATCCTGGCCTTTTCAACACTGTTTCAATATTACGAAATTCCAACGATCTTACAGTTCATAATAGAAATTTACGTATGACAGACGATATCCATTTAGCTTGTCCACATAGTCACAACAGTCTCGTCGTTATTTCTTACTGTCAATCAATAGTTTTAGACTTTGAACATTCTGATGTCATTACAAGGGGGCGGATATTGATGAAAAGTCATTTTCTTATTTTTCACATTAGGACGATGCCTAGTAATATAGAAATCCTTTTTATGTTAATATCAACTTAAAAAAGTAATTTCTCATATTGCGTTTTTTAACTTTTTGAAACTAATAGGTCATTTTTATATTTTTTCGGCATTTTTTTAATCATTTTTAATACTTTGAAGAACTTTTAGATCATTTGGAATGCATTTTACTTTCTTCTTTACCGATAGGTCTGTTAAATCATTTTCTAACCAAATAGGTGAGTAGTAATTACCTACTGAATAAGTGAATAACAGTGAAGTTATAATTTGGAACAGACTCTAAAGTCCATCCCTCATTTCACTGAAGGCTTCACTTCACACAACGGAACTAATATAAAATGCTTGACAGCAGCTTAGTTTAAGTGAGGACTTTGACCGCTACTGATCTTTTGTCGGTACAAGGGTGTCTTTAGAATTTATGTTTGGAAGGGAGGAAACTGAACAGGACGTTGTGTCCTCAACATGGTTCGGAAGGGATGTCTACTGTAGTAAATAGTATTTTTAACACAAAGATTGCAATAATGCACGCTGCGCCCACAATTTGTTTTGTCATTCACACTCCTTCATTTGAAAGATCTGGTAACAGAAGTGAAGCGCGGAAGGAGGAGGAGACGGAGAATGAAAGCACTGATATGGACCACCCCTGATTGAAACACATTGTAAATCCTCATTAAAATCTAAGTTTTCCCTTAAAATCTTCATTTTATTGCATGTTCTTTTCCTTTATCTTAGCCAAATTCCAGGAAATTGCCTCCTCTCTCCTAGATTAGCAGGACAGTTATTGAAACAAAGTGACTGATATTTAATAAGTTGTGGTGCGAGTACGGTGAATAATATTTAAATGTAATTTTCTTTTAATTTTATGTAATTTTTCCATTAGTTTAAGGGCATTTTAATGATCATTTTAAGTAGATTTTAGGTCATCAACATCCGTCCCCTAGTAATTACAATGATAGTCGTATATAGGCCTAGTGAAATTCAGTAATAGTAAAAAAAATTCATTTGAGTAGCTTCCAATGAAATGGTCCTTTATATACCTTATGTAGGCCTACGTTTCAATAACTATCAAGCAATCGGATCCATATTGAAGTCCAGGAATGAACGTGTTGATATTTACAACTACTTGTAAAAGCTTATTACTAATTTTCTTCATATGTATATGATGAGGTTACCAGATTCTTTTCACAATTTCTGGGGACAGATATCGATATATGAAAAAACTATCTTTAACAATTCTGTTAATCATTCACTTACAAGCCTATTGTTTTTACACACCTTAAACAATCAAAATATCCGTTATATTTACACATTATAAATATTCATTCTTACTTAACTAATACTAAAATTACTTTTCAGAAGAGTGATTTTTTTTTTAAGCAGGTCTTCCCTGAATTCCAACTTTGCAGCAAATTCCTGACATGTAACATTGAAGTTGATTACCATTGGACCCTATTGATGTTTTTTTTGTATGTAATAATATTTATGATATTTATTATTTATAGTTATGATAATATTGAATTGATTAAGATAGCAAGCATGGCTCGAACACTTTCTAAACTCATTCTGGATTTTTTTGGGTCTCCACAACATTTTCATAGAAGAAGAAATTTTCTTCACTAAACATACTTTTCACGGAAGCAATATAATCATAGGCGAAAATAGTTAAAGAAAACTGTGATTCTGCGTAGCTCATATTTTTACTTTTTATGTTGGTGATAACAGTTAATTTTTCTATTTAATGACACTGATAGTTTATTATACTACATTAAGATGTAGTGATCTATAGAAGGAGCCTGAATTTATGAAATAGGAAAGGAAAGAGATTAGCCTATAATATATTATGATAACACTTCTTCTTCACGTGTGTAGGCTTTTCTTATCTTAGAAGTCACACACTATATTCTACAATGTAATATAAAGAATGAATGAGATTGGTAGGTCGGAAAGCACAGCCTACGCTACAATTTAGAACTTCATTTAATGAAATGCATTTTAATATTTTAATAATTTAATCTTATTTTTATAATTTCTCATACCTTTATTTCTATTTTCGATACTAGTCTACATAAATATTATAATAATTCTGACATCTCCAACATGACATTCTGGGCACGACTAGCATGTATACATTGTATCTTACACTTTATATTTCGACTTCCCCAGGGCCATACGTCGTAAGAGGCTAGGTCGGGTGACTGATGGGGCTATACATTCCTAGTGGCAATTTTGTCCTTTATGAAGTTCGTCGATAGAATATTCGGCTGTATGTGCTATCACAGAATCCTGTTAGAGAGGAAGCTTGATTTTGCCTCTTTCTTTGACTTTTATCTGTGGGAATATCTAAAAGACAGAATGTACAAAATTAATCCACATCCTTCGGAAAAACATCGCCTCAGTTTCTACAAGGGAATGCAGCTAGTGACGCGTCATTTTTTAAGCAGTTCGGAAATAATGTTTGGAGCAAGAAGGCAGTTTCAGTATCTTTTGTGATTGAATAAATTATGTTTCAACTTCTTACATTTAGTAATATTTTACATCAATAGTTTGTGGTACTTATGTCGAATCACCGATACTGAGCGGCATATCACCGATTTAAGCTCTCTGCGTTAGCGGTATATTCGAGCGGCACGTCCTATAGCCGGGTTACCTCGTTGTAGTTTTTCTGCAATATATTTTGCCAGTACTTGTCTTAGGCGGGAACATTAAAGGTCGATTCACATTACGGAACGTCAACGTCACGGATCGTCACCGTCACCGTCACCGTCATGTCCAATGGCTACACATTCACATTTAACGGTAAGTGACCGTCAGTTTGCCGGCGTATAAACAGTTCTTTTCTTCTCAAACTGTATCTCTTCCTTGGCAATAATGTAATATTTACATTGTGTGTAAAATTTACTAACATATTTACTTACATATTCATCTTCATATTTTTCCAATTTCGGCTACATTATATTTTGTAAATCTGATATTTTTATAACTAGAGTTCCTGGTGTTGTGGAAGGGAAGGCCTGATGGCCTTAACTACACCAGAATAAATAAATAAATAAATAAATAAATAAACAAATAAATAAGGCAGATAGATAGATAGATAGATAGATAGATAGATAGATAGATAGATAGATAGATAGATAGATAGATAGATAGATAGATAGATAGATAGATAGATAGATAGATAGATAGATAGATAGATAGATAGATAGATAGATAGATAGATAGATAGATAGATAGATAGATAGATAGATAGATAGATAGATAGATAGATAGATAGATAGATAGATAGATAGATAGATAGATAGATAGATAGATAGATAGATAGATAGATAGATAGATAGATAGATAGATAGATAGATAGATAGATAGATAGATAGATAGATAGATAGATAGATAGATAGATAGATAGATAGATAGATAGATAGATAGATAGATAGATAGATAGATAGATAGATAGATAGATAGATAGATAGATAGATAGATAGATAGATAGATAGATAGATAGATAGATAGATAGATAGATAGATAGATAGATAGATAGATAGATAGATAGATAGATAGATAGATAGATAGATAGATAGATAGATAGATAGATAGATAGATAGATAGATAGATAGATAGATAGATAGATAGATAGATAGATAGATAGATAGATAGATAGATAGATAGATAGATAGATAGATAGATAGATAGATAGATAGATAGATAGATAGATAGATAGATAGATAGATAGATAGATAGATAGATAGATAGATAGATAGATAGATAGATAGATAGATAGATAGATAGATAGATAGATAGATAGATAGATAGATAGATAGATAGATAGATAGATAGATAGATAGATAGATAGATAGATAGATAGATAGATAGATAGATAGATAGATAGATAGATAGATAGATAGATAGATAGATAGATAGATAGATAGATAGATAGATAGATAGATAGATAGATAGATAGATAGATAGATAGATAGATAGATAGATAGATAGATAGATAGATAGATAGATAGATAGATAGATAGATAGATAGATAGATAGATAGATAGATAGATAGATAGATAGATAGATAGATAGATAGATAGATAGATAGATAGATAGATAGATAGATAGATAGATAGATAGATAGATAGATAGATAGATAGATAGATAGATAGATAGATAGATAGATAGATAGATAGATAGATAGATAGATAGATAGATAGATAGATAGATAGATAGATAGATAGATAGATAGATAGATAGATAGATAGATAGATAGATAGATAGATAGATAGATAGATAGATAGATAGATAGATAGATAGATAGATAGATAGATAGATAGATAGATAGATAGATAGATAGATAGATAGATAGATAGATAGATAGATAGATAGATAGATAGATAGATAGATAGATAGATAGATAGATAGATAGATAGATAGATAGATAGATAGATAGATAGATAGATAGATAGATAGATAGATAGATAGATAGATAGATAGATAGATAGATAGATAGATAGATGGGCGGGCAGGCGGGCGGGCGGGCGGGCGGGCGGGCGGACGGACGGACAGATAGATCAATGTTTATTTTAAGTTTTTTTTTGCAGCAGCATTCCTATTCAGAAATAAACACGAACAAACAAGCAACAACATCATCAATAATAATAATAATAATAATAATAATAATAATAATAATAATAATAATAATAATAATAATAAAATTCTGTTGAATGAATATAGTAACTACGTTTAATTAAAAACTTATTAAAATAGCATATTCATATGTTTGATCATATTTTGGTATTTTGAGGTCATATTTTGATATTTTGAAATTTATGTTTGCATGTATATTTCTCGCTCCAATATTTCCTATTTTCTGCCTTGTAGTACATAAAAACAAAAGATTAGTACGGTATGCTAAAACTTTTATATAAATTAAACATACTGAACATATTAAATATTAAGACATAAAATTAAGTTAAATTCACCTCCATAAAAGTAACACTTGTGTTCGGAGATACAAATTGCAATATAGATAGGAGAAAGAAGAAGGAAAAACAATAAATAAAAACAATACATATAAGTAATTGAAACAATATGGTATAAATTAGAAATGATGTATAATGAAATAAGTAATTGCAATTGAAATAATTTATAAGTAATCTACCGCTGTTAATTTTTCTTGATTTCTTTGATTTTAAGTTTAAAATTCACCGTACTTATTTTTTTCTAAGTCAGGATATTGAAAAGAAATTAACCGTTCACGTCACGTCAAAACATTCTCCTAGAGAATCCCAGACGGCCCGTGACGTTGACGGTCCTTGACGTTGCCTTTATATGTGTGAACGTTATCATACAAAACGCGTTGTACAATGTTTTGATGTAATGCTATTGACGTTGACGTTCCGTATAATGTGAATTGACCTTAAAGACGCAAGCCTTTACAGTTGCGTTACGCCGCGGAGGGAAGTAAAAAACTGTGAATTGTTTAAATTATGAAATATTTTTATTGACATTACAATTCTAAAACGTCTAATGCCTAGGGCTAGAACTCTCGAACACCGGGATTCATTTGAACACCGAAAACGCATTTCCTTTCGGAGATATTTCCATGCGTTTCGATTGCAATTACCCAATCAAGCATATAATAAATATCAGACAAATCAAAGAACCAGAGGCCGTGGAACTGATGTAGGCTATCCGGGTAATTATTCCATTAGCCGTAAGTGGCCGTGCTGGCGGGGTTGCAGGAACGCTGAGGCAGTCTGTATCGCGGTGGGTGGGATGGCCGCCAGCGTGCATCAGGTACGAGCATCGAGCTATTAAACCCACGACAGAGTCTTGCTGGACTGGACCCAAAACTCCTTGGATTTATAGAGAGGTGTTGATCGCTGCCATGTGTCACACCGCTCCCAGGACAGACCGACGAGTAATTTGTACAAGTGTCGCGCTACGTTTACACTGACTGTAACACATCTTGTGCACGAACAGTAATATAGGCCTACCGATATAAGTATTTGTTCCCTTAACTTCTGAGTCCAGTCCTAGCATAACGAGTTGGGGCTTTTCATCAAAGGAGATCGGAGTTCGATCCCAGACAAACCCTCTCTGATGCATGGCGGAGAATAGAATTGTGTGACAGATTTTCTTCAAATATTACGGCTTGGAGAAAAGACTAAGTATATGATTATGTCGCGTGAACAGAATATTGTACGAAATGGAACTATAAAAATTAGAGATTTATCCTTCGAAGAGGTGGAAAAATTCAAATATCTTGGAGCAACAGTAACAAATATAAATGACACTCGGGAGGAAATTAAACGCGGAATAAATATTGGAAATGCCTGTTATTATTCGGTTGAGAAGCTTTTGTCATCTAGTCTGCTGTCAAAAAATCTGAAAGTTAGAATTTATAAAACAGTTACATTACCGGTTGTTCTGTATGGTTGTGAAACTTGGACTCTCACTTTGAGAGAGGAACAGAGATTGAGGGTTTTGAGAATAAGGTTCTTAGGAATATATTTGGGGCTAAGAGGAATGAAGCTACAGGAGAATGGAGAAAGTTACACAATGCAGAGCTGCACGCATTGCATCCTTCACCTGACATAATTAGGAACATTAAATCCAGACGTTTGAGATGGGCAAGGCATGTATCACGTATGGGCGAATCCAGAAATGCATATAGAGTGTTAGTTTGGAGGCCAGAGGGGAAAAGACCTTTGGGGAGGCCGAGACGTAGATGGGAGGATAATATTAAAATGGATTTGAGGGAGGTGGGATATGATGGTAGAGACTGGATTAATCTTGCTCAGGATAGGGATCAATGGCGGGCTTATGTGAGGGCGGCAATGAACCTCCGGGTTCCTTAAAAGCCAGTAAGTAAGTAAGTAAGTATTACGGCTTATTCTGACGTCACATTCCATCACTATTTCATTGACTTTCACGATACTTTCGACATGTAACGTCTATATTCGACCTGCGCTAATAGAAAAAAATGAAAGGATTTTGTGCAAAGTATATTACACTGATGTTATCGTGAAAATTTTTACGTCATATGTAGTAAACTCAACAATGCGCGGGCTCAGAATGACAAGGTTCTATCTGACAATATTTAGCAAAATTGAGATTTTTGTTGCATTGAATTCTGCTACTTCACAGTTATCTACCACATAAATTATATGTTCATCATCATCATCATCATCATAAACATCACGGGTTAGGCTGTCCTGCCTGTTCCGTCCCAATAGTAATTAAACTCTAAAACTGGTCACTCCATCGTCGTCTCGGTCTTCCTACATCCCGTCGTCCCATGGGTCTATAGTTGTGCAGTTTTCTTGGAACTCTGATGACATTCTCTCTACATGTTCGTGCCATCTATTTATATAGGTATGTGTTACATCAATTATATTTGAAATGCCTAATTCCTGTCTAATGTATTTGTTCTGTTTATGATCTAACAGTGTATATCCTGCCAATGGTCTCAACAATTTCATTTCTGCTGCCTCCATTCTGCTTTCTTGCTGTTTAGTTAGGTTCCAAATCTCTGAGCCATATATCAACGTTGGTATGACCATTGTTTTGTAAAACTTCAGAACTGTATCTGTCCTTACCTTCTTAACGAAGGTTCTTTTAACTGTTCCTATTAGTTTTTGAAATTATATGTTGATATCTCAATTATTTTTCGTGATAAAGTTAGTTTGAAAAGGTTTTTATCTGCACTGATTTTATTAACAACCAAATTTTTAAAATGCTCTCCTGGAAAATTTACTAAACACTAGATAAAACCTTAACATTCTGAACCCTCGAATGTGAGCGAGTCCATTCCTACACACACAAGGAGAGCTTGGGCATAAATGGGTTAAGATGATGGCCGTGGTGGTGAGTTTGTGATGATAAAGCACCCTAGAAGGAAGTGGTGTTCCATTATCTTTATCCTTTCTCTCTGTTGCGAATGTTTAAGAATTAAAAAAAGGCTGATAACACCTGGGGCAATTCTGACGCTACGTCCCTAAATAATTGTTTTCTTCTGTACTCGTTAAAAGGGCTGAACTCAGTTTCGGTCTCTCATTTCTGCCCAAAATTTCCTAGGACGACCAATATTTCTGTACTCTTTTTGTTTAACAGTTTTGATGTTATTTCTTTTGTTATTCTTGCTGCATGGAAGTTCTAGCCAGGAATGTCGGCTTTTCCGGATTTAAAACTGAAAATAAGGGAGAATTCAGACTATAAATAAGGAAGAATTTGGGAAATGCTGTAGAATTTCCAGTATTTTAAATTGAAAGTAAGGGAGATTTTGAAAAGCATTGTGTTTCCAGGATTTCAAACTGAAAATGAGGTAGAATTAGGAAATTATTTCAGAATTTTCAGACATTCAAACTGAAAATAAGGGATATTTTGAAAATTATTGTAGGACTGTCAAGATTACAAGC
This sequence comes from Periplaneta americana, assembly GCF_040183065.1. Taxonomy (NCBI): domain Eukaryota; kingdom Metazoa; phylum Arthropoda; class Insecta; order Blattodea; family Blattidae; genus Periplaneta; species Periplaneta americana. Next base: position 169,453,949 of record NC_091117.1, read on the forward strand.
TGAAAATGAGGAAAATTTTGAAATTATTGCCTAAACAACCACAACACGACATTAGGCCTGTCAGCATTGTTACCTTTAAAGGAAAATGTTATGTTTAAAACACTTGCATAGATTATAACTGCAGTCAGAAAATATTTAATATTTGTTTTGAGAAACAACTTAGAGAACAATATAAACTTAAAATGTTATTTGCATTAAATTCAGCATATGAATCTTAATATGATAATGACCATGATATAACTAATTTGAAACATATTCTGAGTAGTAGTTCTGTATTGTTATTGTACATTGAATTTCTTTCATTTTATTAGATATTAGTTTTATTTCATTCTGTAAATGTCTTAACAAATTCATGTCTCAGTGTTAGTATAACAGAATTCAAATTACCGGTATGAAGATGCGCCAATAAGCGTCACGTTATGAACAGATTATTGTAGAATCCACTCGAAGTGATTTTGGGTACAAGTTGTGAAGCAAAGGTTTGAGAATGATGCTGTGATGTAACATTTAGAAAAAGCTGCGTTACTTGCCAAAGCAAACACATAAAACTGACAACAAAACATTTAAATCCCCGGGCCTAGCAACTCTTAAAACACCGACTCGTCTCTCAACAGGGAATAAGTTTCCATAGAAAACGCTTCTTAGCATGTTACTGACAAGAATTTATGCGGAAATGAAATTTGATCTCTCTCCTTGTATTTCTTTCTCTTCTGGATATATCCATTGCAAAGATATGTTTCTCGTGCATATATGTGATCTAAAATAATAATAATAATAATAATAATAATAATAATAATAATAATAATAATAATAATACTCAGTTACTTACAAATGGCTTTTAAGGAACCCGGAGGTTCATTGCCGCCCTCACATAAGCCCACCATCGATTCCTATCCCGTGCAAGATTAATCCAGTCTCTATCATCATATCCCACCTCCCTCAAATCCATTTTAATGTTATCCTCCCATCTACGTCTCGGCCTCCCCAGATGTCTTTTTCCCTCCGGCCCCCCAACTAGCACTTTATATGTATTTTTAGATTCGCCCAAACGTGCTACATGCCCTGCCCATCTAAAACGTCGGGATTTAATGTTCCTAATTATGTCAGGTGAAGAATACAATGTGTGTAGTTCTGCGTTGTGTAACTTTCTCCATTCTCCTGTAACTTCATCCCTCTTAGCCCCAAATATTTTCCTAAGAACCTTATTCTCAAACACCCCTAATCTCCGTTCCTCTCTCGAAGTGAGAGTCCAAGTTTTACAACCATACAGAACAACCGGTAATATAACTGTTCTATAAATTCTAACTTTCAGATTTTTTGACAGGAGACTAGATGACAAAAGCTTCTCAACCGAATAATAACAGGCATTTCCCATATTTATTCTGCGTTTAATTTCCTCCCGAGTGTCATATTTCTTACTGTTGCTCGAAGATATCTGAATTTTTCCGCCTCTTCGAAGGATAAATCTCCAATTTTTATATTTCCATTTCGTACAATATTCTGGTCACGAGACATAATCATATACTTTGTCTTTTTGAGATTTACTTCCAAATGTATCTCTTTACTTGCTTTAAATAATAATAATAATAATAATAATAATAATAATAATAATAATAATATTTACGTTATTTAAATTCAAAGATGGGAGAAAGAAACTGTTTTACTTGATTATCTGAAGGAAGTTAAGGGAATAATGGAAGAGTGCAGTGATATAAACAGATGATATCATACTGACCAGGTATTATCAAGGATATACACTACTGTAGGATCAGAGTATTTGCCCAGTCTTCGTCCGTGAGATCTCAGATGACACAGATAACAAATCGCTTGGAGGTGAAATGGGAAGCAAGAAATTGAAAAGTTGCTGCAGCCAGAGTAGCCAACCAATGATGCACAAATACTGCCGATCCTCATTATCAAGCGATAAAACAATGGCTCCTAAATAGCATTATGACGTCAAAAGGGGGCGGGAACTAAATTACGCGAGAATCTGGTCGACCTTGCATAGGAGAAAAATCCTTACCGAAAAAGATATTTGAAGTACCTTAATCACGTAGCAACTGTGATGGAACTGAGCCAAACTCGGCACTTCGAGTAACGATCTCGCTGAAAGAGACATTCGAGGTCAATTAGTTAATTAAAACGTCCATTCCCTTAATCACCCGCAGCTTCGGTACGGAGAGATAGGCAGATTTAACGAAACTAGTTTGCATTCCAATCATTTATGAAGATGTCCAGACTTCTCGTTTATTTAATGACATTATTATACCCACTGAAATGTCGTCCCGAGTTTGATTCCTGCTCAAGGAGGTGGATATTTATCTTCCTCTTCTAGCAACTTGGGTGTGCCTCTTTGATCTGAGAGCCTGTTACTGGAGGGAAAATATTGCTGCACTCTAATCACATGGCCACATAGTACCGAAGTTCCGGTTGGAAAGGAGAAGAAGAAGATGATAATGTTTACAAAGAGAAAAAGATGATAATAGCAATGAAGGAAAATAGGAGAAATGTATTATTACTAACAAGAAGGCGGGGAGGAAGAACAATAGGAAAGGAAAAATAAATATGAACAACATGAAAATCTTTGGGAAAGAATATGAAGGCAGAGCACAAGATTATAAGGAAAATAAAAAATAAAGTGATAATGAAAAGTTAGAAAGAGAAGTAGAACCAAGAGAAAGACGAAAAATAAAAAACTATACCTATATAACGATGAAAATAGGAATAGGATCTGAAAAATATGAAGCGGAAGAAGAATTAAATTAATTAAATTATGTACTTATTGTGTATTATGACTATTTGTGCATATATCAGTTTCAATTATTAACTTTTGAACTGGCCCTCCTCATAATTAAAGAGTCAGTCAGACTTTTACGGAACCACGAATGGACTCTAATTCAGTGTATGGAAAAAAATTGACGCACCATTATCATTTTTCTTTTTCCTTCTTAGCGTTCATTGATCCTTTACTTGAATTTTTTTTTCTTCTGTAAACTGCCATTGTTTGTTTGTGCATTTGTTTACCTTTCTTCTTACTCTTTTAGCTCTCATCTTCTACTCGTATTTGTTCTTGTATTGTTTTGTATGCTTTGTCTAATGGCAGCCTCTAATTTGAGGAAGCTCTGATAAATAAATAAATAATAATAATAATAATAATAATAATAATAATTATTATTATTATTTATTTATTTAATCTGGCAGAGCTAAGGTCAGTAGGCCTTCCCTTCCGCCCAGCCAGAATAGAAGACGAGTAAGAAATTTATAGTGATAAAGAGAAAAATGGAAAAGATGAACGAGAACGATAGGAAAAAGCGGAAGGAAACAAAAAGAGAGAAAGTAGAAAAATTATTAAAAAAACAAAGTGGTAAAGAAATAATAAGAATGTGAAGGCTGAAGTGATGTGATATTCAAGGCAATGATGATGCCGAAGAAGAAGAATATGAAAAATGAAGTAGAAGAAGATTATGATGAAGGAACTACCTTAATGAAGAGAATTTTGATGATGATGATGATGATGATGATGATGATGATGACGATGATGATGATGATGATGATGATGATGATGATGATGATGATGATGATGATGATCATAGCGACAGTCTAGTATATACAGTCACGCAGCTCAATACGTAGCAAATATGCATCCACAGACAGTCGCTAATATCGCCTCATTACAGACAATGCAAAATATTACCGGCACAATCTCTTGTTCCTAGCACCCTCACAACTCAAGCTTCGTGACTGTATATACTAGACTGTGATCATAGCGAATGAGTTGAAGTTGATTACGATCAAAATAAACAAAATCGGGGAATGCCACATATAGGTACATACTGTATGAAAATGATGAAGATGACTATGATGATGAAAATGCAAATTTGGACGATGATGATGATGATGATGATGATGATGATGATGCTGAAAATGGTGATGATGAGGATGGAAATTAAGATGATGATGATGGAAATGAAGGTGATGATGATGATGATGATGATGATGATGATGATGATGGAAATGAAGGTGGTGATAAGGGTGGAAATTATGATGATGTTGATGATGATGATGATATTGAGGAGGAGGAGGAGGAGGAGGATGAAGATGATGGCGATGATGATGAGAACGAATACGTTAAAGAATATTATGAATGTAAAGATGAAAATAATGATGTTAATGAGAGAAGTGTTTTAATGATTATTTTCATTTCATTTATTGTATCCTATAAATCTTACATCAGCATTGTAGCTTTGAAAAGTGATATAAGTCAAGAGTTACACAAAAATATGTAACAATAGCAAGCAGATTATTTTAATTTAAAAGCATAGATTTGTTTCTTATGGTCCTTCAAACTTAAATATAATTAAGCAGCGCAATGAAGACCGTAATGCATAATTAGTGAACTCCTTATTTACAAAAGTTGAAACTAACAGAGGGTAGGCGGAAATTTGATTTGTGTCTTGTATTAAAATTATTAATTTTCTGATTAATACTAAAAGTACCTTGAATTTTAACATGGAACAACATCAGGAAAAGAATGTACTCATAACGTAAAATCAATATTTCTGAATTTTAAAAAAATATTTTCACATGGTGTCCTTCTTTTGCACACTTTTCATTATTCTAGGGGCTTCTTAAACAAAAATATGTTTATCTTCACATGAGTTAGCCCCAGAATATTAATAAAATTCATATTTAATTATAGAATGAAAGTTGCAAAGGATAGCATTTTAGGCGTATCGCCAATGGAAGATCAGGATTTTAATGCGTAACAGGCAAAGTTCAATTTAGGAGTAATATAGATTTTTACGTGTGTTTTTCAGTTCAGAATATCATCCAATTCCAAACCATGAAACTTATGTGCTTATAGATTCTTTTTTGTGGAGTCCATTAAATGTAATACCTTAGAAAAACTGAAGACTGTTATGTATACTAAATTTATACTGGTTTTATCAACATTAAGTACTAGTTTATTTGCTGTAAACTAAATATTAATTAGATTAAACACTGTATTAGAAGTTTTATGATGTGATAATGTTGTTTACTTCGGGTAATTGTAATCACACTTCTTGTATCGCCTGCAAATAAAATTAGACTCTCTGGCATAAATTAAAAATGGTTGATACTAAATTATTAATATAGGCTAGAAACAATATGGACATATGTTGATGATGGAAATTCAACAGAGTAACACAGCTATTGCAAAAGTTACACAGGTATAATGTTGTTTACTTCAGATAATTACAATCACACTTCTTGTATCACCTGCAAATATATATATTTTTTCATTTTATTGGGTTATTTTACGACGCTGTATCAACATCTCAGGTTATTTAGCGTCTGAATGAAATGAAGGTAATACTGCCGGTGAAATGAGTCCAGGGCCCATCACCGAAAGTTACCCAGCATTTACTCGTATTGGGTTGAGGGAAAACCCCGGAAAAAACCTCAACCAGGTAACTTGCCCCGACCAGGATTCGAACCCGGGCCACCTGGTTTTGCGGTCAGACGCACCTGCAAATAAGATTAGACTATCTGGCATAAATTAATTATGGTTGATACTAAATCATTAATATAGACTAGAAACAATAATGGACCTACAATTGATATCTGGGGAACTCCGTGCTTAATATTCATAACCTTGAGATAATAGTGAGGACAAACATGAACATGGACATAATGACAAATACTGTATGTTGATGATGGAAATTCAACAGAGTTCATACTGCAAAAGTTACACAGGTTCGAGTGTCAAAGATCATATTAGGTTTATAGTGAACAAAGCGTTTAAGTGGTTTTCTTCGAGTAGTTCAGTCCCAACTGTTATTACCATTCCATCTTAAATGAGTACTGTTTCTTCATATCCTTCCTTAATATATTTTACTTACATAGAGGTTGTGCATAGTTATCTGTTATATCCAATTACTTGTATGATTTAAGATGATGTCGCGAACCACTGTTTGCAAGCAGTGTTTTCCTTTCCTCCGTCCTGTTTTTTATAACATGACAAGGCCCATTATTATGAATGTAGTGTAAAACGTTTATGTGACTGTGGGGACAGTCCCTCCTATTCTTTACTGTCCCTTCACAGGCCCCACACGTCGATCGCGCCTCGTTTCCACCAGATGGCATTACAACTGTTGCGGCCCGCTGCCTCTCGGGTATACCCCTCCCCTCCTCCTTCTCATGTCTCTGATACGATCTTCATCTAATGCAAATAATACTCACAAACACTCGACCCCTTCAAAACACTCTCAAACGTCTCGACTTGTAATGAATTCATTTAACGTATGTATAACGCGTTCGCCGTTGTGAAACAGTGGAATTATTATAACGCTTGTGACTCGGTCTCCGGTTCTGTTCCTGATGGTGGAAGCGGACTGCCTTTTTTACATTATATACAGTAGCTATTTGAAAGGTCTGCGTTTCAGTATGTTTAATTCTTTCATTGTAACTGAATTTTCTTACTTTTCTCAGAGTTTAAAAATTTCCAGAATAAAATTTTGATTGAAGAGACAAATCTCTCTCCTTTTAACTTATAATTCATACTTACCGGCATTTAATAGGCTTGTAAACATCGTTCAATGAAATAATCGTTAAACTAGGAAATTAAAAACTCCTATAGAACGAGACGAGCTTAGAAGAATAATATCGTTTAAAATACATTCATATTCGAACGTATGTATGTATGTATGTATGTATGTATGTATGTATGTATGTATGTATGTATGTATGTGTGTGTATGTATGTATGTATGTATGCATGTATGTATGTATTTTTTTATCCTTGTTTACAAGCATGTTCCATTACAAAAATTCAATACTACATGCTAATAGACTACACATTACAATATTGCTAACTCTTCCGAATACAACGTATACATTATTGCTAGCCTATTCTACTTTCTCTAAATATGCTATTTACAACATGTTAACATCTATGCTACTGTTGAAGCTTTTAAATACTTTGTACAACACTATTTTAGTACCTATTCCCTTTTGCTATTTACAGATAAAAAATCAATACTATTGCTAATCATTTTAAAAACTATGTTTAGAAATATACTATTTAACAAATTAACCTACTTTCCCTAAATTTACTATTTACAACGTGTTAACATCTATGCTACTGTTGGATCTTTTAAATACATTATACAACACTATTTTAGAGCCTATTCTGCTTTTCTGTTTACCAGTTAGAAAAAAAAACTATACTATTGCTAATAATTACTTAAAAAAATGTATGTATGTATTTTTTATATAATATTTATTTACAGCATGTCCCATTACATAATTTTAGTATATAATACTATATGCTTTGAGTATAGATATCTACGCATTTACACACTAGTATTATATACATGGATTTCTGACAAATACTGTTCTGATGACTTAGGTGTTTAGTTCACTATGTTAGATTTGAAATATCTGTTTTTAGATTTTTTTCAAAATCTATTGAATTGATAAAATGGATAAAAGGTTTCAAATAATTTTGTACTAATACACTTTTGTTCACTGGCCATTTTTTCGAATACGAAACTCTTGTTTTTAGATTTTGTCTTTTGTTCTCTAGAATAGAACACTCGAATAATAAATGTTCAACCGTTTATTCACCTATATCACAAACACAAATGGAATTTTCATTTATTTTAAAACGCTTTAGATAGGCTCTTGTTTTCCCATGTCCTGTTATAATTGCTGCGATATTAGAAATGATATTTATATTTGTTTCTAGTCCGCCTATTACATTTGGGAAGAATGTTTTCGTTGTTCCACCTTTCACTGTCGTGCTCCATTAATTCTGCCATATGTTGGTGCTCTCCACTTCCAATTCCTTGAGTACGCCGCTTTTTGGCAATCTGTTGTAGCACACCTCAGTGTCATTTCTTCGTGCCCCTTGTTTTGCCAACATGTCTGCCAGCTCATTGCCATATGTTCCCACATGTGCTTTAACCCTTGCGAACCCTATTTTCCACTCAAGATTTTGAAGACAAAACACTTTCTTCCTAATTTCTTCGATGAGGCTATTATGATTCCTGGTGTTCTTTATCGAGTCTAAAGTTATTTGGCTGTCTGTATAAATCTGTGCTGTCCTTTCACTGGTGTCTTGTAATACTATTGTAGATAATGGTTCTAGTGTACGTAGCCCTATGTTAGTTTTGTTACAATACTTACTGTAATTATTGGAAATATTTTCCTCTTCTACTAAAAATTATTATTATTATTATTATTATTATTATTATTATTATTATTATTATTATTATTATTATTATTATTATTATTATTATTATTATTATTAGCTTGTTACGAATCCCTACAATAAGCCTCGGAATGGGACTGATTCTTTAGCACAACCACAGCAAAGGAATAAGGTTATGAGATTTGGCACTTGAAACGTAACTAGTCTTTATAGAACAGGAGGGGTAACATTAGTAGCAAAAGAACTAGTTAGATATAGAATAGGCTTCGTGGGAGTACATGAGGTTAGGTTAGATGGGAATGGCATATCACAAATAGGAGATTACTTGTTGTATTACGATTAGGGAAAACACGGAAATTTTACTTGAAGCAAGTAAAGCAATAGGTTTGGAAGTAAATCCCGAAGAGACAAAGTATATGATTATGTCTCGTGACCAGAATATTGTACGAAATGGAAATATAAAAATTGGAGATTTATCCTTCGAAGAGGTGGAAAAATTCAAATATCTTGGAGAAACAGTAACAAATATAAATGACGCTCGGGAGGAAATAAAACGCAGAATAAATATGGGAAATGCATGTTATTATTCGATTGAGAAGCGTTTGTCATCTAGTCTCCTGTCAAAAAATCTGAAAGTTAGAATTTATAAAACAGTTATATTACCTATTGTTCTGTATGATTGTGAAACTTGGCCTCTTACTTTGAGAGAGGAACAGAGATTAAGGGTGTTTAAGAATAAGGTTCTTAGGAAAATATTTGGGGCTAAGAGGGATGAAGTTACAGGAGAATGGAGAAAGTTACACAACACAGAACTGCATGCATTGTATTCTTCACCTGACATAATTAGGAACATTAAATCCAGACATTTGAGATGGGCAGGGCATGTAGCACGTATAGGCGAATCCAGAAATGCATATAGAGTGTTAGTTGGGAGGCCGGAGGGAAAAAGACCTATGGGAAGGCCGACATGTAGATGGGAGGTTAATATTAAAATGGATTTGAGGGAGATGGGATATGATGATAAAGAGTGGATTAATCTTGCACAGGATAGGGACCGATGGTGGACTTATGTGAGGGCGGCAATGAACCTTCGGGTTCCTTAAAAGCCATTTGTAAGTAAGTATTATTATTATTATTATTATTATTATTATTATTATTATTATTATTATTATTATTGGTGGTAGTGATAGTGGTAGCAGTAGTATTAGTAGTTGTGGTGGTAGTAGTACTAGTACAGGGCGTACGATTTCCAATCAAACTGTCCGTAGTTCGATTCCGAAATGGGTGGAGATTTATTTCAATTCCATGGTATTTTATGTTTGTCCCTTGTCTTGTACCTGTCCCGTAACGTCTCCATGATGGCTCTGCATCACGTTGACCACATGGTCAGGGAAACCTGTCATTTCAGAGAGTAAAGTTGGTCCCAAAAAAAAGTTAAACCAACTAGATGATATTGCAGCACTTCAAAAAGAAGTGATAACAGTGACAGTAGTAGTGACAGTAGTGTTGTAGTAGCAGCAGTGGCAATAGTGGTAGTGGTACTGGTAGCCGAAGTTTAACCTCTTGGTTAATCAAGTATTGTTATTAGATTCCAAAATAATGGTGAATGAAGCAGATTGTTTAAATTATATTTCCAAAGGTGAGACCAATGCGATGGTCCATACTTCTGAAATGCTTCTCAGTATATTGTGCAAATGCCGCAAAACATCTTGATCGCCGACGAAGTAAGTGCTGGTTCGGTCAAATTATTTACCTTTCTCTTTTCCATAATACAGTTGCTCTGTCGGCTAGGCTGACATGCAAACAGTTACAGTCGTTTTATTTTAGTTATATGGACATTAAGCAGCTTTATTAAAAGAAGTCCCTTGTTCTTGTCACCATCCGGCAACATATTTTACCTACTGTAATTTTCCGAAGAAACATAACAAGTGAAAGTGACGTCTGAGGTCGACAGTCTGAAACTAGACAGCGCAAGCAATAGATTGGAGTTTATGGAGACGCATTTCGCTGACAGATAGGCTATCTTGTCGTTGCCATTTAACGAACAGCGCGTAATATGGAAGCACACTCATAATAAAATAATTGTCAAGGAAGGCATTAAATGCTGCTTTAAACGTCTGCAGTTAAAGATGTGCAGTACTTGCAAGTTTTTACAATTGAGTCGTGACAAGTCTTAGAATCAATTTATATTAATTTATATTCCTGGAAATAGACGTAATATGTTTGCTGCTTGTTGTACATAATGAGGAGGATAGTTTCCTACTTCTTTGTTACTTCAGGCTCGATTTGGAATAATTTAGTGTTTGCTAATGTAAATGTTCTGCGCTGTAGCATTTATATGTTCACAAATGCAACAGACTTGTGATCATTTCCCCGGTGAGTAAGTAAAGATTTCTCTTCATTTTAAAGCGACTCTGTGTTCGTTCTTTGTCTTGCCTTTGTCCTCTTGTTGCTTTTTTATTAATATGAAGGGTTCAGAACCATAGTGGGCCAAGCGCCATATATTAAAGACGTAGAAAACAAGGGTTAAAATTAAGTTATTACCATAATTAAATGGAAACATATAGCAAATAATATAAAGTAGGCCTATGTACATTAAAACTAAATGATATGTCAATCTTCAATAAACTATGATATTCACTTACATTTAACCCTTACTTTCTCCGTTTTTAATAAATGGCACTTGGCCCACTATGGCTCTGAACCCTTCATATATTGTGTGGAAACCGTTTATATGCTTATTAAAATACAATATAGTTTTTAAATACTATTGTACATTTAAAGGTCAAAGAATAACATTTTCGGCAATATGTTATCATCTTCAGATCACGAACTTTTTTATTGTTTTGCGTGTTCGTTATTTTTTTACAGATTATTATATGCTTATATAAGTTGTGTTAACTCTCGCTAAGTGGTTTTGTGTTTTATTTTATCAGTCTTAGTTATTATTTTATTATTGTTAATATTTATGTTTTATTTATTATTATTGATTAATTAATTTGTATTACTATCTTTGTATTATCTCCGTCACTGTTATTCTATTATTATTATTATTATTATTATTATTATTATTATTACTATTATTTTTTCATCAACATTATTATTGATGTCTCTAAAATTTATGTAGACTCTACTGGACTGTACCCGAGCACGAGCATATGCTCATTTCGGATATCTATTCAAATATATAATTTCAAATGTAGGCTAAATTATGAATCAATTTGAATTTGAATTTGAATTTGAACAATAACACATAAATGTCATCACAGTAAATTCAGAATTGGTTAAGAATCAATAAACAATATATAAATTATACACAGAATAAATATAGTTAAAATTTAAAATGTTCAATAAATTAAAATTAACAAATGACGTGACTGTAGCTTCTTAGATTATGGAAGTTGTACAATTTCTTCCTATGGAAGATAATCTCACGTTGCGAGAGTCTGCTTGGCCGAGTTTTACCACAGTCTAGTATATTTAATCACGAAGCTCAATACGTAGTAAATATGCATCCATAGATAGTTCCTAACCACTAGGATCGCTAATATCGCCTCAGTACAGACAATGCGAAATAGTACCGGCACAGTCTATTGTTCCTAGCACTCTCACAACTCAAGCTTCGTGAATGTACGAGTATATACTGGACTGTGGTTTTACTGTAAACACGAATTAAGTATTGTAAGAAACTAATTTGGATATAAATTTTGTATCTGAAAATTTCTTGAAAATGTTTATCTTCCATAAGAAGAAATTGTACAACAACTTGCACAATGTAATAAGCTACAGTCACGTCATTTGTTAGTTTTAATTTATCGAACATTTTAATTTTAACCATATTTGTTCTGTGTATAAGTTAATTTATATATTGTTTATTGATTCTTAACCAATTATGAATTTAATGTGATATTATTTATGTGTTATTGTGGATCTGAAGACGGCAACATATTGCCGAAAACGTTAATCTTTGACCTTTAAATATACTACATTATTTAAAAACTATATTGTACTTTGATAAGCATATAGACTGTTTCTACACAATATATTTATAAATTGTTACCTGCTTATCAGCCTGTCACCAACATGATCATAAAACTCTTGTTGCTTGATCAGAGTGCCCCACTAATTGAGCACATCCAGTGTTGAATCAGAATTGTTGCAAGAGTGAGAACAGAATTGGCAAAAAAGTTCAATCCTCAAACTATAATTGTAATACGATAATATGAATAATCCATATTATGGAATTCTCAGGAACAAGTATTAGATAGCCTATTAGATGTAAGACAATCTTAAATTACGAAGTTACAGAACAAGGGACAAAATTTAACTATTTAACACAACAATTAACTTAACTAACAGAATTGGCAAAAAAAATTCAATTCTCAAACGATAATCGTAACACGATAATATGAATAATCCATATTATGGAATTCTCAGGAATAAATATTAGATAGCCTATTAGATGTAAGACAATCTTAAATTACAAAGTTACAGAACAAGGGACAAAATTTAATTATTTAGCACAAAAATTAACTTATTATACTACAAAAATCACCTCTGGTTGAGATTCTGGCTGATATGTGTATAGCATCTATTATCAAGCAGTACATCTCACTTGATAGGCCTATGTCGGAGGAAGATCAATTTCTTTCTATACATCTAAACATCTGAAGTCTGAGTGGCGTAATATATTACTAATCAGAGATGTGTGCAATGGAGGGAGAAAGGAACTGGCCACCCATCCTCATTATCTCCTGGCTTAGTTGCCCCATGAGTGATGCCTTATTGGTGTCACACTAAACAGCAACTAAAAATGTAGAGTTGAACGATAAACTAGTCCAGACCTGTGGAGTAACGGTTAGCGCGTCTGACCGCGAAATCAAGTGGCCTGGGTTCGATTCCTGGTTGGGACAAGTTACCTGGTTGAGGTTTTCCCGGGGTTTTCCCTCAACACAATATGAGCAAATGCTGGGTAACTAGCGGTGCTGGACCCCGGACTCATTTCACTAGCATTATCACCTTCATCTCATTCAGACGCTAAATAACCTAAGATGTTGATAAAGCGTCGTAAAATAATCTACTAAAAACTATAAACTAAATAAATCTAGAATGATGTGTGAAATAATAAGAAAAATCTGAGACATACAACCCGAAAATAGAGTCAACTAAAATTTATAAAAGTGATGGCTTTCTCATGCTTGCCTGCAGCTGCGAAAATTGGACCATAAATAGAGTCGATAAAAGAAAAAAAATGAGATGTGATTCCTATGTTCAATAACAGTTTTTCTCATAGCCTTTCTTGGAGTCATCTATAGTAGAAATCTATACAGACCTAACGATATGGATTTGCATTGGATACAGTGTAATTTAGCCGAATCATTTGTAACAGAATTTTATTCCAGAGTTACAGATGCGCGTTCGAGATTCGATCTCACTGATGTAAAGAAAGAATGAAAAGTGAATCAGGAGTAGAGAACGAGGTTATTGGCAGTATTAGACCCAATATTCTAATTGCTTAATTCTGTAATATGAAATCAAACTGCTTGCGAAAATAAATTTTACTGTCAGAGAATACACCAGTAGACTATCTTTAATAAAGACATATCCTATTCTGTTAATTTTATGTTGATGAGAATAATAATAATAATAATAATAATAATAATAATAATAATAATAATATTAATAATAATAACAGTAATATAAATGCAATTAATTGTATCGATCAAAACTCGTACAATGTCAATGACCCCTACGCTTGTTATATAACTCCTTTAGCACTTATTTCTAGCACAACCCATACCTATACGACTTGATTCTACTTATATAATACTGCACTGACATGGAGAACAATGGAATGGTTCAAGTGACCGTAGACCCTTGGAACTCTATTATTTTATTTGACCTGCAACTTGTGTGATCGATTGAAAATAAAGTTTTAGATCGAACTGGTTCGCATTCTGGCAGACCGTCTGCATATCTTCTCTCATGTAGCCAATACGTATCGATAAATGAGACTACAACAGCACGAACAGTCGAGGACCGACACGCACCAGCAACCTGCGCGATTCCTCACACTCACTATCTTGTCCAGCACGGACCAATTCTAAGTTTAGTAGCGTAAAGCGGTTCAATTTTCCATGCGCTTACGCAGGCAATCTGGGAAGATTAGGCCTATTGAAAGAATCAAGTTTAAAACGCGCGTTCAATTAAGATGCGTGAAGATTTTGTGTATACATGGTGCGTTGTTTTGAACGTAATCTTCATTACGTATATACATATATATATATATATATATATATATATATATATATATATATATATATATAATATAAATCTTGCATGCATTGCTTGAATGCTTAAAGTTGAAATAAAAATTGAACAGTGTAGATGCACATTTTTTCGTGCTTCAAACATGGGGGAATTGTGTAGCTCTGAAAAGGACACGCACACTCACACGCACACATATATATATTTTTTTTTCCAGTATTTTCGAATGTCACAGCTTAAGTTCAATGAGCTGTTTGACCTCATTCGTTCTCTCTGGTAACATTAGGCCTATTTAAATATTATAATTCTGAGCGACAACAGACTGTTTATAGGTCTAATGCTAGTATACAAAAAATATTATTTTCATCCATTAAAGTTACTACAAAATCGAATAATTAAAATCTGTATAAAGAAACGTTCTGATTATGCAAATAAATTAATCTATTTTGAATTTAATATACTTAAAATTGAACAAATCTATAAATATAACTATTGAAATTTTATAATAAAAATCGTAATAAGTTTATTTTACAGGCACATAATCATGATACAAGACAAAATAATAATTCAAAATTAGTAGAACCTAAATGTTTTACATCTGCTGGTCTAAAACATAGGCCTAGCATTAATTTGGGCCCTCGGTTGTATGATTCTGTAGTTAAATTACACCCAGAACTTCTAATATGTAACTCACTAAAATAGTATAATAAGAAAATTAAAAACGTGTTAATGTCTTCAATTAAATTAAGTAAATTTATATGTATATGAACCAGTAATCAACCTATATTGTATTTGCATTCTCCTATTTCTGATTCTTTTTGTAGGAACTTAGGCCTATATATGTTGTTATTTAGTCAATTGTCCGAAAACAGGTCTGTGGCACGTATGGGCGAATCCAGAAATGCTTATAGAGCGTTAGTTGGGAGGCCGGAGAGAAAAAGACCTTTGGGGAGGCCGAGACGTAGATGGGAGGATAATATTAAATGGATTTGAGGGCGGTAGGATATGATGATAGAGACTGAATTAATCTTGGACAGGAAAGGGACCGATGGCGGGCAAGCCATTTGTAAGTAAATTAGTATACATATATTTCTTACTTATTTCGTTTCTTTTTTCATAAATTGTCTTAGTTGATTGACGTACAAAATTATGTAAATAAAATTATTCTCTATGTTAATATTATATTTTGTGATTTCATTATTGTAGCTCTTATTTTATTTTAGTGTCTAGTTTATTTCTGTATTCCTCTGCTATTAAAATAATTTCTGAACTACGACCGAATAGGAGCACTGTTCATTCAGTCCTCAAAATTATTAAATATCATTATATCCTCTTTTTTCATTTAAGTATTATTTTTATTCTATTTATGTTGTTATATATCTGTATTTTTGTATTTATATGTATTTTTATGTGTATTCACTAAGCGTTAATTTCTATTTACACAATGTAAATAAATTTAAAATTGTAAATACAATACGTTTTCATTTTACAAAACGTGAATGTTAGGTATGACACGATATTAAAAAATTAATAAACTCACACCTATTTAAATAAATACATTAAATGTAATTAATTTCGTTTCCTTTATTGATGTTTTTATTCAGTCACCGTAATGTGTTTAATTAATTTATCTGCTTTTCCTTAAAATCTTTCTTGGCGATTTCCTCCCACAAAATATATTTTCTATCGTGGCTGTAGTAGGATGGATGACTCACATCCCATAGCTCTGGTTACATTTGAACTAATCCAGTAAGTTCATAGTGAAGCTCTTCCGAAAACTGAATATACATAGAGATGGCCGATATTTCACAAACCGATATTTTGTCACAGGTATTTTTTTGTCACAGATAAACTTGTGACTGATGACGCGAAATACCTGTGACAAAATATCGCTATCGAAATCTGCTCCGTATTCAGTACTCTGTGGCTGATATTTTCTCCTCTACGTCGTAGGTTTGCGCATGCGCATGATACAATAACAGCAATCGTGCGGTAGTTTCTCCATCTTATTATAAATGATATAGTTATTACACGATTTAAATAATAACACCATTGGTTACCAGTACTTTATCTTGTGTAAAATCCTGTCTGAACAACAGTTTTGTTTTGTAATTATTTTCCAATGTTTTTTCTAATACTTATGTTTCATTAATTTTTATTCTCTGACTCAATATTATAATGTTAATGCACGACTTAAAATAATTTATCCATTATATTATATACAATAAAAAGGATCAATTTTTAAAACGATTAGGATAATCACATAACCTCAATTTCTCTATAGGCTACCCAACTACATTTAAAAATGATCAACTGGTTCAATATCTATAATAATAATCTCTTGGTACATGAGGTTAACTTTTAACATGTTACTGTTCAATTAGGTAAGTATTTATTTGTTAATGGTACATGTACATAATTTCTTTGTTGAATTTTCTCATATAAATCACTGATAAGTGGTGTGTATAGAGAAATCGTATTCATATTTCACTGCTCTTCAATATTTCCTGCTAATTTTTATCGGTGTGACAAAATATCGGTGCAATTCATGCATATTGTGCTTACGTATCGATATAAAATATCGGTGTGACAAAATCACCGATAAAAGTCACAGATATTTAATTGTCACAGTCACAGTTGTCACAGATACTTGAAAATATCGTTTAAGCTCATCTCTAAATATACACACTGCAAATTACCTATGCTATATAGGCCTATTTGTTTCTCACGCTGCTCTGGTAGACTCGAGACCCAGCGAAGTTACACTATTCCCTGCCCGACAAGACAGGCATCGACGGTCGCTGCTGTTTTTTATGTGCCGGTCTAGTTTGCGCTACACTGTGTTTAGTAACGTGGGAATCTTCACATTCGAATATTATTTCTAGTCCGGTCCATGTCGGTTCGGTAGCGCGGCGTAGTTTGAGCGATCCTTAAAAAGTCTGATAAAGCAAATTAAATAGTAGCATAGTTGCGAATGTCCTTGGATTTCTACGGATGGCGCAGAATTTGGTTAGTAATCTGGCTAAAATATCTGGAGGCTCATTATAATGTTCTTCAATCTTTTTCTGCCAATGAAACGAATGGTCTAAATCTTCTACCACAACAACGAAGGTCAAGTCAGTGTACTGTACAGATTACAATAATTCTTACTGTAGCAGGTCTGTGAACGAAATTCTGCGTCAAAACTTCATTAATAGTACATTATGCAACGAGCCTATAATGATAGTAATTAAGACGCTAGTATGTTTGTTTATGAAACGAGCGCAAGCGAGTTTCATAATTTTCATACGAGCGTCTTAATTACCATTATAGGCAAGTTTCATATGACTTTTTATGCTCGACCATATTTCTAACTTGAAATTATTCAGAAGTATTCATTTTATTCGTATCTAACTGAAGAGTGGAAGTGACCTTGTGCATACTCGTAAATTGTGAGATTTGCGCAGACACGAAAGTATTGACTTTTTCCGAGGAACAATAATGTCATTGACCTTGTTATAATCTACAGAATAACATGAACCAATTTTGATATAACCTGGAAATTGATTTAGAATTGAAAAACGAGATGACAAATTGAATTTATTTGAATATTATTTACTATTAACGCTAATTATTATAGTAACAGAACATAACCTTCTGCGACAGTATTGTATTTCCAGCCTCCGTGACGTTTCCCTCGTCTTTCGATTGCATATCCGAGAATAATCGAAAACCTGAACTATAATAAATAGGTGTCCTTTAATGATATGCATTAAAGGACTGCTACCAGGTGTATAATTACTACATTTCGGCATGGTCGAGCATAAATACAATAAAAGCTACGTTGTAACTTTCGATTTTACAAACGTGTGACATATTTCGTTACACATGAGAAATTATTGGATGTTTATGTAAATTTAACCACGAATTTGATATAATCAAAAAGGAATAATAATAGTAATAATAATAATAATAATAATAATAATAATACAGTAGAACCCCGATTTTCCGACGCCCTATTAACCGATCGGCGGATTATCCGACTGTCTCTCTCTCTCTCTCTCTCTCTCTCTCTCTCTCTCTCTCTCTCTCTCTCTCTCTCTCTCCCCCTCCCCCCGTCTTGTTTTTGCTGCAGAACAAAATATGAAGTCCTATACAGTTACTTGTTGGAGGGAGTGTTTTTCCCAACTTGTAAATTAGT
Organism: Periplaneta americana; assembly: GCF_040183065.1. Classification (NCBI taxonomy): domain Eukaryota; kingdom Metazoa; phylum Arthropoda; class Insecta; order Blattodea; family Blattidae; genus Periplaneta; species Periplaneta americana. The sequence continues at coordinate 169,472,589 of NC_091117.1, forward strand.
CATTACCTGCTTTCAATGTAATGGCCCCAAGAACTTCCACACAATTGTAAAGTCCGTGTACCATTCAGTCCTCGTCCTACTATTGAAGTGGTCGTACTGTATAACTTATATTATGTAAAATGTCTTCTATGGGTGTCGAAAGAAACGAAAAAAGCGCAAATAATTTAGAGGTTTGGAAAGCAAAACTTTATTTCATGTCGCATCAAAATATGAGATTGGCGTTACAGCTGTGTGCGATTTAATAATAAAAAAGAGAATAAAGTGTGTAAAGTACGAGTACATATCTGCAGTGCTTGACAAAAGTGACGTAAGTCAGTTTTCACAAACCTTTTTTGATAATTTATTGACAACTTACGGAACATCTGCTCGCTTGGAAAAAAATACATAAGTATTTCTCCCATTACAATAATTCATAGAAAAAAAAATCAAATCGACATAAACCAGTGTAAGTCGTCAATAAATTATCAAAAATGGTTTGTGGAAACTGACTTATGTCACTTTTCCCAAGCACTGCAGATATGGAAGTCTACAACACGAGATCTCTATTCCTATATATTTATACAGTAAACAAACATCACAAGGAGTTCCCTCGGCCCTTAAAACCGGAGTTAACTAATTTAACTTCTGATCCTCTAACTAGTATGTTAAACACAAGACCATGGAGAAAATTAGGCCTATGTGTTATGCACTTGATTTATGAAAATATTTTATGGTATCGGTACGGATTATCCGATTTTTTCGATTAGCCGTTCAGTTGGCACCTTTCATTGCCACGGATAATAGAGGTTCTACTGTAATAACAATAATAATATTGATACACATGAACTTATAGAGTGTGGAAATTTTCTTGTGACCTAGTGAAATATTTCGTAATAGCAATCCTAAAATAATTACGATGCAATGCATGTCACTTGCCAGGTTCTTCTATAGCAGTCAAACGTAATTCGAAGAAACTGCTTCTCTCGAGATTAACTTCCTAAATAGCCTCAGAAAAACTCACCAGAACGGAATTTCGACAGATTAAATGCAATTACTTTAGTTCTGCAAACAATTTTCTTTTCTTAAAGAAGCTTTTTGCAAGATAATAATGTCTCTCGCCGAGACGTTTAGTGGAACATAGGGAAAGACGGCAGACATCCGTACTCTTTTTGTTAAGATCGTGACTTCATTTCAGTAACATGGTAGGTGTTTGCGCAAGTATTGCTTCTGCGAGAAATACCTTATATAGTAACCTACAGTAACACCTGTCGATCTCTCCATCGTGATGTATGTTTGCAAAATGTGATATTTTAGTTAAAATTATTTGAAGTGATGAAATCTATCTCTGGCTAAAAGATCGGTAGGCCTAACTCACTTTTCGCATCATGAATTTATGGGCTATTAATAAATAATAGCCTATTCCAGAACTTTTGAAAATTGTTAGTTAAAATTCTGAAGTTTGGAAAGCCAGTAAATATGTATGTGAAGATTTATTACATATGGTACAAAGTATTAGTGCAAATAAAATAAATATAAAAGAGTCAGTTATAATATTAAAATAAAATAATAAAATAGAAAATATTTTCCAAAGTCATTGATCAAGATATAAGACAACTCTAAAAGTTCATAATTTAAATAGAACACATTCCCAAATTTATTACGGAAAATAAAATACAATACCAAAGATTATGACTTAAATTTATTTTTAGTACATAATGAATCAGGTGAACTTTTGTAAGTTGTTAGTTAAAATTCTGAAGTCGGGAAAGTCAGTAAGCACTATGTATGTGAAGATTTATTAAGTATGTTACAAAGCATTAGTGCAAATAAAATAAATACCAAAAAAAGTCAGTTATAATATTAAAATAAAATAGAAAATATTCCCCAACGTCATTGATGAAAATATGAGGCAACTCTAAAACTTATTAATTTAAATAGAACATATTTCTAAATTCATTACGGAAAATAAAATACAATACCAAAGATTATGAATTAAAATTATTTTTAATACATAATGAATCACATTTTGAAAGTTGTTTATTAAAATTCTGAAGTATGGAGAGTCAGTAAGTGCATATGTATGTGAAGCTTTATTAAGTGTGTTACAAAGCATTAGTGAAAATAAAATAAATACCAAAATAAAATAATAAAATAGAAAATATTTCCCAACGACATTGATGAAAATACGAAACAACTCTAAAAGTTATCAATTTAAATAGAACACATTCCTAAATTTATTACGGAAAATAAAATACAATATCAAAAATTATTAATTAAATTTATTTTAATACATAATGAATCAGGTATTTTACTGCTATGAAATAAATTCCGAATATTGCGAGAATAAATTATTATAAGAGGAATATCGTAAAACAAATGAACAGCTGTCTCTTTATGAATGAGTAGAATTCAGGGCCTTTTAGAATACTGGTATGTTTCAAATTATATTTAAAGAATAAACGTGAATATATTACGTAGAATTAGTTTAAGTCACAATCAAAAAGTGAGTTTCTGCTACCTGTCAAATCCTTGTAACTCTTCAAGTATGTATGTGCATGTGTGAATATATGTATACAGGGTAAAGGTGCCTAATGCCGTGATATCCCTAATTCCATGATACTTTTTTTCACTATCACGGGATTGGGTATCTTGCTTGAAAGTTCACCGATGTCTCAAAAGTAGCTGAAAGATGCACTCTTTTTGAGAAAGATGTCTGGCGCTATGGTCGAACGGCAAAGCTTTGACTGACATTTAGTTAACAAAAAGAATATATCACGGGATTAGGGGTATACGGCATTAGGCAACTTTACCCTACAGTATGTATGTATGTATGTATGTATGTATGTATGTATGTATGTATGTATGTATGTATGTGTATATATGTATGTATGTAATGTAATGTATGTATGTATGTATGTACAGACGTGGACAAATTATTATACTAAAACGTTTTTCTTGGAAACATAATATAATTCGTCATATCAACTATCAGCATAATTCACAGAGTCTCTTTGTTGTAAATATGATTGTTTACATCTTCTTGTATATTTTTCAAATAGTTAATATATTTAGTCTAGCTATGTTGGTACTACTGGTGTTTTAATTATATATTGCATAAGATATTCAACAGTCTGTTATCCCATGGCCTGCAAGAAGATCGGACATGAACGAAATTGAAAATCTATGGTCTATACTAAAGAAGGAAGTCAATAAAAAGAGATTTACAACAATACATTGATTCATTTAAGCACTGTCTGATATCTGGCTAAATGATGTTGATATTCAAAGAAAGTGTCGAACTTTGGTTTCCAGCATCCCTGACAAAATCAACGTGTTAATAAAGAATAAGGGAATGTTCACAAAATATTAGTAACCTCAAGACTCAATTTTGTGTTCATTATTTCTATGCAAAATACATTTTTGTTCATTATTTCTATTGATAAGTACAACTTTGTTGCACATATAATTAATTTAGGCTAATAATTTGTCTACGTCTGTATGTATAATAATAATAATAATAATAATAATAATAATAATAATAATAATAATAATGATTTATTTAACCTGGCAGAGTTAAGGCCATACGGCCTTCTCTAACACTCAACCAGGAGTATGTATGTATGTATGTATGTATGTATGTATGTATGTATGTATGTATGTATGTATGTATGTATGTATGTATGTATGTATGTATGTATGTATGTATGTATGTATGTATGTATGTATGTAATTGAATTATTGGCCTGGAGTGCTGATTCAGAATAGGCTTATGTTATTTTAGGTGGAGGTCAGTCCAAATGTTCTGTTTCCATAAATGGAGTCTAAGATTATGGTCACCTCAGGAGTAAATGGGAAGGAAGCAATGAAGGGCTTCCTCCCGGGCGGCAGTACTAACGAGGGTGCGCTCTATTGTTCCAGATCACGTAGACCTAATGTGGTAATTAAGTCTCTGTTAGGAACGCAATTAACCCGTTCTATAATTAATGATTCGGAGAATTCAAAAGAACTAAGATGACCGTGGATCTGATCCTCATTTGCATATAATGGCTATTTATACTTGCATGACGTCATAATACTGGATGGCTTTTAACGAGATGAGAAATGGGACTATATTGGCATGTTTCAAAGGTGAATAAAGTCAATTACGATTTATGATTTTTTTCGGGTGATGTAAGATTTGACCCTGTAAGCTATTTAAAAGACCTAATTGGCGATCTGAATGGAAACTACGGATGCACATGTATAATCGTTACGTCATTCTGAGAATTAACACGTCTTATATCTCACGGGCAGGGAACAGAAAATATTTAACCAGCGTATTGACGGGTTCGAAGTTCAGACTTTTTTGTTTTGATATGCAAAAAGTTCATTACGTTGCTTATCATTAATGAAAACATTCTCTCTCTGTCATTCTTAAAAGACTTTCTGACATTGAAATATTTTTTTCTTTCCTTGTATATATATATTTTTTTTTCTTATTTTCATTTTCTTCTTAAACATCTTATCCCTTGTCAGAACAATAATTTCTGTCTGTCGAGTGAAGTTCTCTTTCTGCTTTTCATCCTTCTCTTAATTTTTTTCCTAGTTCTCTTTCCTTCTCCTTATTTTTCTTCTCGTCTCTTTTTTCATTTCTTCTCTCTTTTCCCTGTCTTTTCTTAATACATCCCTTGCTTTCCATTTCTTTTATTTATCTTACTCCTCTGCTTCCTCCTTTGTTCTCTTTCACTCCTTTATATTTAACTTCTTCCTAGCCACCGGCGTAGCTCAGTTGGCTAAGACGCTTGTCTACCGTTCCGGAGTTGCGCTCGGGTGCGAGTTCAATTCACGCTTGGACTGATTACCTTGTTGAGGTTTTCCCAACCGTAAGACAAATGTCAGGTAATCTATGGCGAATCCTTGGCTTCATCTCGCGAAGTACCATCTCGCTATCGTCAATGCCATCGACTCTAAATAACCTCGTAGTTGATACAGCGACGTTAAATAACAAAGTAACAAAAAAACTTCTTCTATTTCCTTCTGTTTTTCTACTTGACAACCCTATTTCATTTTTATTTTTTGTTCGTATTCTTATTCTTTTTCTTTTTCATACTCTTTCTTCATTCTTCTTCCGTTTGTTTCCCTTTTTACTCTTGTTCATCTGGTTCCTCCTGTCTTATCTTTTTCTTCTTTATATTTATCCTCTTCCGTCTTTTTCTCTTTTGCTTCTTTATATTTCTTGTCTTCAGTCTCTATCTTTTCTAATATTTCTCTTCTTTCGTCTCAATCTCATCTTTATATATCACTTCTTTATATTTTTCCTCTTACTTATATTTCCCTTCTTCCTTCTCTTCCTTATATTTCCCCTCTTCCGTCTTTTTCTCTTTCTCTTTCTCTTACTCATATTTCTCTTCTTTTATCTCTTTCTTTGTCACTTCTTCATATTTCTTCTCTCAAATCTTTTCCCCTTTTTCTTTTTTAAAATTATTCCTTCCGTTTCTTCCTTCTTCTCTTCTTCATATTTGTCTTCTTCCGTTTTTTCCTCTTTCTCTTGTCCATATTTCTCCTCCTCAGTCTCCTCTTTATCTTTTTGATATTTCTGCTCTTTCTCTTTCGCTTCTTAATATTCCTCCTTTTTTATCTCCTCCTCTTCTTTACAATTCTTCTCTTCCACCTTTTCCTCTTTCTATTCTATATATTTCTTTCTTTCAGTCTAATCTTTCTCTCCTTCATATTTCTCCTCTTTTGTCTCTTCTTTCTCTTTACATTTCTCCTCTTCCGTATTTTCCTCTTTTTCTCCTTATTTCTCTTCTTTAGTCTCTTCTTCATATTCGTTCTTTTCCGTCTCTCTTTTATATTTCTCTTCTTCCGTCTCTCCTTTCTCTTCTTGATATTTCCCTTATTCCGTCTCTTCTTTCTCTTTACATTTTTCCTCTTCCGTCTTTCACTTTTCTCCTTCATATTTCTCCTCTTCCGTCTCTTCTTTATGTTCATTCTGTTTCATATCTTCCTCTTTCTCTCCATATTTCTCCTTTTCCGTCTCTTTCTCTTCTTCCGTCTCTTCTTTCTTTTCTTTATGTTTATTCTGTTTCGTATCTTCCTCTTCTTCTCCTTCATATTTCTCCTTTTCCGTCTCTTTCTCTTCTTCATATTTCTCCTCTTCCGTCTCTTCTTTATGTTCATTCTGTTTCGTATCTTCCTCTTTCTCTTCTTCATATTTCTCCTGTTCCGTCTCTTCTTTATGTTTATTCTGTTTCGTATCTTCCTCTTTTTCTCCTTCATATTTCTCCTCTTCCGTCTTTTCCTCTTGCTCTCCTTTGTAGATGTTTCTCCTCCAGTGTTAAACAGTGTATATAGACAGCAGTGTAGTTTTGAAGTTTTTCTTCACCATGTGCTTCAGGTGTAGATTCATAGTTTGGTTTGGGATTTCATCGATTTTCGTCAGCAATGACTAAGATTGAATGACTAAGATTCAGGTATTATTATCAGGGAAGTTTCCAACTGCTGTAGCACTTAAATTTTATTCTCTCTCTGTCTCTTTCTCTCTCTCTCTTTACTAGATTCATTCTATTTGGCTGGATATAGAGAAACACCTACTGTGTGTCTGAATATATAATTGAAAATTAACATCTGTGTTTAATTGCACGATCATTCGTCTCTTATTATGTTCTTATTGGAGAAAATATGTTAAAATAAATTATCGTAACATTGCAGAAACTCGATTTCAATAATTTTTATTTTTTATCTCACTGAATGCGATATAATTTACGTAAACCACATAGGGTTGGTAGGCTTATATATTTGCAAATCTTCTATTATAACATATTTGAAACATGAAGGTGAACGTTCGAAAACGACATAGGAGAAAGCTAGTACCATAAAGACATGTATTGTGTATTGCTTATTGTTACCTAACGACTCAATGTATCACGAATCTGCCGCATGTGTAACGGAACACACAGCAGTGTCAAATGAAAACGTTGTTAGGTTTGCACACAATACTGCTATTCGAGTAAATATAGGTCATGTGTTTATGTTTACATTGTGGATCGTGTAGATTCTGTCACTTTTATCTTTTATATTAACATTGCAAATACATGATTAACTCGAGAGAATTCTATGATGAAATGACATCCATTACAATAGTCAGTAATTAGTAATTACTAATTACACTTTCATGTAGAATACTAGATTGCTTTATAACAAAACAGTGATAGATTTTTCGTAATGACAAACATATCACACACACTCTTTGCCGAACAACTAAAGCGTTTCCTTTCTTGGTCCGAAACAGTGTTCAAATCCAGATCAGTTTATAGTACCTGAAATACATGGTTGATTAAAAGGAGGCTAAGGGAATAAACAGTTTTTTATTTTGCTATGTTCTTTCTAAATGTTGTAATACTAAGCTAAAATCACTTAGATGAAGATAATGTAAGATGAAGTAGAGGTTATTATTATTTTACATCTTGATTACACAACCTTTAACACTACATCACTTTGGAAAACGTATTATGTGCCTTAACATGTTTCGGCCTGCTATAGGCAATCATCAGAACTGGTTGCTACTGGTCTTGGCGCCTTTTGTTTTGTTTCCTGTGGGGGTGTGTTTGTGTAGTGTAATGTGGAGTCAGAGTGTGTGTGTTCTGAAATTGAATTGTGTATTGAGAATTTCATTTGGATGTGTTTTTGTGTGTCTATATATTTCGTATTGTCCTAGTGTGTTTAGTTTCTGAATTTTTGGTTGAATGTGTAGAATTTCCTTGTCTGTGTTTATGTCTCTGTAGGTGTTGTTAGCATTTGTGATGTGCTCTACATATGTGGAAGTGTTTTGTAATTTTGTTATGGCTGTGTTGTGTTCTTTGTAACGTGTTTGAAATGATCTGCCTGTCTGTCCTATGTAGAAGTTTTTTCAGGTGTTGCATTTGAGTTTGTATACGCCTGTGAGGTAGTATTTGTTTGTTTGTGTTGTTTTTGTGTTGAGATGTTTTTTTTAGAGTATTATTTGTTCTGTATGCGATGATTTAATTTCTTGAATGAGGTTGCAATCTTGTGTGTGTTTTTGTTTTCGTATGTTAGTGTGATGTATTTTTTTGTGTTCTTGTGTTTGTGCTGTTTTTTGTGATTATGTTTTGTCCTTCAAATTATGTTGTCTATTATGTTCGGGTTGTATCCGTTTTCTTGTGCTATGTATTTTATTGTGTTTAGCTTTTCTTTGTAATCATGTTGGTTCATTAGTATGTTGAGTAATCTGTGTACCACATAATACGTTTTCCAAAATATTATTATTTATGTTACATGGGCCGAAAGTGAACTTTCACATACGAATTTCGAAACGAATGCATGAAAATCTTTCTCCTTTGTAACGTACAATATTTTATTTCATATTATATTTAATTTCTTTATTTTTATTTAAATAATTTGGAAAATATTTTACAGCAAATCTTCTTCGTTGCTCACCATCCAGTGCTTCATGTTTAATAAACTGCAACAATCAGGCTAAACAATGACAATGAATCTAAGTCTATTAAAATAATCCTTGTACTACCAAAAACAAAATTAAAATCTCCCGTTTCTTTGGCCCTCCTTGTACTTCGTAAAACTAAATCTGGTTATTTAACCCATTAAATTTGGTTATTAAACCCAACAAATCAGTTTTGCCAAGTCAAGACCTAGCTAAATTGCTTCCTTGCAGCTAAAGGCGGTAAATTAGTCCCATTTCATCTAAATCCTTAGGCGCTTTTTCAAGGTAAAATTTACAAGTATTCAAATATAGCCTACAAGAATTGTTCGTTTAATAGCATTTAATTAAACATACTTAGTATCCTGAAATGCTTGCTTCGAAAACACATGTAGCTTCTATTAGAACAATTCTTGATTAGGAATCGAAACTCGCCGATATTGAATTGATGCACTACAGAATGTTGAAAAATTCGGTTCTATTTACTTTGCCCAAGATTATACCTGTGTTCTCGTCATTTAATTTAATGTAATTTATTTAACTAGCTAGCTAGTACAAATTGAATTTATAAAACAAAAATGTTTTTAGCCACTACGTAAGAGCCAGGCTCGTGTACGGTGTGGGCTTAGCCAATAATATAACATAAAACTTCAATATACAGTATGTAAAATGTAAATGGCAAAAGGTAAAGTTAGCCCTATTATCTATATATATAATTTGAACTGGTAATGGAAATTACGGGAAAACGGCTGGACGGATTTTAATAAATGACCCCTCATTTTGAAGCTTGGAACTCAAAGTTTTTCGGAAAAATAGTAGTTTTCAGTGAAATGTCAATTTTTAAACAGAATTTTCCTATTTTCCAAAATCCATCTGTCGTCAGTTTTGAAAACTAGCTAATAGCATTCGCGGCCGACTTGATATACCCTTCCCTTTTTTGTAAAGGAAAAGCGAAGAAAGCATCAAGTCGGCCGTGTTTCATTTCAGAATAAAACAAAACACATACTACAGTAAACAATATTACACGAAGGCCATGATCTGCAAGAATGCTGACATATTTAGAGCTCAAATTAAATTGGTTATTAAAAACTTAACTTACTAAAAATAATTTACAGGTTCGATTCTGTGGTGTGTAATTTTCTGGGTACAGCTGTGTATTGGATATTAAAAACTACAGAACTTGAGGTGGTTTGATGACATTATTAGCATTAGAAATGAAATATCATTGTAGTTAATGCCATGATGTGACTATTTTTTATTAATTATACATGTTAATGCTATATTGATGATATGAAAGTGAAACGTTTTGGGGTTATATAAGTAGATGTATAGAATAACTTAAATTAGATTTTGATTTCTATATTTTACTGAGTGGCGGCGATATAGTATATATAGTATATGCTATTGAAAGCTATAAAACTTACGTAAGATAATAACATTGTTAAAAATCAAATATTTTTATAATTATTAATCGAGTGGGGTTGGGTCTTTTTCATAGGCTATATTTAATGGCGGTGTGGTGTAGATATTTATATGCGTGATTCTCTTCAGTATTGGCTCGAGAGAGTATCTTTCATTGTTATGGAAGCAAATAACTTTCCGAATGTCTGATATTCTTCGTTGAAAATAAATCTGAAAAATGTTTATTTGAACGTCTAATGAACTTAGTTTGCAGCATTTGCTGCACAAGCCACTAGTAGGCTATAATTTTAACGTGTTTGCGTTGTTTGATTGCATGTATAGTAAATCGTTAGCGTTTTGTTATTCATTGTCGTTTCCTACGAGTTATTGTGGACGTAGAGAACATGTTTCTCCTAGTCTGTGGTGAATTCTTTCGAATATTTTTTTTTGCACTAGATATCGTCTGTTGTGATAGGTAGACCTACTTTGTACAACGCTTTCGTTTCATGTGTATTTCCTAAGTTACACTTTATACCTACAATATGGCGTCTGCTGTGCGGAAATGCTCGGCTTCACTTGATATATATCAGTTAACGTAAGCTATAAATAACGGTAGAAAATATGAAAGAGAATTATCCATTTCGTTCGACAAATGGTAAAACGCTAATGGTGCACTACTCACAAGATTTTAAGTGCCCGATTACTTACGAACTCCTGGTGCCAATGTTAACACACATTCTTAACATCATGTAGCACATCATTTTAGCTTCGGTGGACGTGGATTCCTATTTTAAATATATTTCACGAAGTGGATTCAAAAAGTAGGATAACAAGAGCTCTACCGGCTGATATATTCCCTCTCTTACTCGATTTTACATCCAGGGCTGCAGCAGCAGATTACAGCTTTATCGCGGAGCCATTAGATGGCGCATCAGTTGAGTCAGACCCTCGCAATATCAGTTGTAAGATGACTGCACGCACAGAACCATGATCATACGTGGAAGTACATAGTGGGATTTTTTGTGTCTGAAGGGCACCTCACCAGGAGACAATAATCGTAAACTTGTTGAGGTGTACGGTGCGAAACAGGGCTTCCGGTGGAAGGTACTGGACCATCCTCCGTACAGCCCCGACCTGGATCCAGTGATTTCTATTTCTTCGAATCGTTTAAGAACCATCTGGATGATAAGCGATTCAACACCAATGCGGCCGCTCAGCAAACTGTCATGACGTGGTTTCAGAGACTTGACGCAGATTTCTTCTATGCCAGCATCGATGCCTTGGTCTATCGTTGGAACAAGTGTTTGGACAAGCATGGTGACTATTTTGAAAAGTAATGCATACCAGTGCCCTACTACTGTGTATTAGTATATCTGCCTGTGAAAGAAAGTTTGTCCGTAAGAGCTACTGTTACATTAATTTTTGGAAGCATCCTTGTAAGTGACCTCTATATGTTTGAGTCAAACCTTTGACAGTAATCCGAGGCGCGACAGCCCATGAAGAGCCAAAGTCTACCAGCCGACTGCTGGCCTCATGTTAACATGCCTCAGAAGAGATGAAGATCATCCAATCAGAACGAAGGTTCCAAGTATATTGGGTCAGAACGTTATGTGAGACAGGTTTTTCGTGTCATTCACCCAAAGCGTCTCCATCTAGGAGTGATGCACTGAAGCTGGAGTTTCTGTAGCCACTTTGGCGTTGCCTTTGGTGCACCATGGGAGGCAAACTACACAAAAACTCATGATAATAATAGATTACAGAATGGTGGAATGCCGGTAGGGGAAATGGAGTATCCCGAAAAAACTACTACCAAGCACCGTCTTTATCCATCAAAAATTGAACTTGGATCCAACGGGATTCGAACCCATCTTAACAGCATAGAAAACCGAGGCTATAGCCGTTCGGATAGACGTGTGGTAAACAATGGGAGATAGATACGACATTCAATATTACGATGATGGTGACTGGTGGAAATAGGCCTATAGCAGAATGTTGCCATGGGAAGCGGAGTACTACACCATTGCTCGCTTTTCACTGTAAACTTACCACCTCATGTATTTTTAACAATTTGTATACTAAAAGGGATATTAAATAAGTAACTGATAATTGCTGTCTTGTAGGGCCATATTCATAGACATAGGCTACTTAGCGCGGGCTTCCGGTGGATGATCAGCGAACTAATGTTTTTCGTATTCATAAACCAGTGTTAGCGATATGATATGATATGAATCCTGTACAAATAATCAGTCGATAGCCGGGGCTAGTTTTAGCACAGTCGTAAGACGGGCTAGCACCCTTAGTGTTTATAATCTTTTCAGAAGCTCGTCTAAAATATAGGAATACGTGCAGAGAAATGGGAATAATATTCTAACACTTACGAACAAATTATCAACTCCATCTTAGAGATGTAGGCGACGCTTGGTTGTCATTGTTTTCGTTCTCAGGTGTGTGACTTATATACACTGTTTTTACAAATACATTAATTATTGTTTCATGATTTGAAGATAGAATCCTATTACAATACACACATTGTCTGTAATACAACAGTGAAGTGTGTGTCTCACACTTGAGGCAACTAAAGAAGAGTAATATCAAGACAATGAATCTCTCTTTCCATTACAAAGGAGTTACTCATCTGTGAGCCATGTCGCTTCCAGGGGTGGTAAATATTATCCACAGCTCGTTTCAAATTTCACTTTTCGATTATACGAAGTATAGAGGTATAGACCAGGCCTGCACAAACAGCGCTCAACGAGCACGCGCGCTCCTTCGGAGCGGGAGAGCGGTGTTTACCGCTCGCCGAAACGGAGAGGAAGATACGTCAGAATGACATAGACTTGCTATAGGTAGAGGAGAGGGAAACGACCACTCAGCTATCTAGTGGAGTGCAGTGTGTAGGCCTAGCCTATTCTCAGAAACTGTTTCACGTTGCTTACCTACTGCTACAGTACAGTATGAAAGAATATAAAAGACGGAACATAACATTTAACATTTAACGATTTACAGTTCGAACTTATTGATCTTCAATGTGACCTAACGGCTAAAGATCGTTTGAATAATACTACTAGCCTGGTTTAGTTTTACAAGACTAAACATTAGCAATACTATCCACGACTACACAGGCTGGCTGTGAAAATGATTACTATGTTTGGCTCAACATTTATATTTGTGAGCAATTGTTTTCTATAATTGACTTTAATAAAGGCAGACATCGAACTTCTGTAACTGATGTTCCATTACGATCAGTAGGCTACTGTTCCTTTCGGTTGCCAACAGCATAAAACCTTGTTTTGATGTACTGATAAATAAAAATATAACAAAATGATATTGTACATTTAAGTAGCTATATAATTTCTATTACTTCTGTAAAAAAATTATTTCTTTATTAATTAATAATAGTCCAAGATAGTTTTGCAAACACTGGACGGGAATTCATTTCATAATCACTCGTAATAATACATCCTTTTGTGTATATTTTGTACGAGATCCACCTTTTCTTCCAGTCCACCCTTATAGAGAGCGCAGCTAATATCTGCATTCCGCTCATGAGCTGTGAGCCGGCTCGGAGAGCGCAAACCTTGTGCAGGCCTGGTATAGACATATAAAAGTGTTTAACTGGCGGAACACTAGCATCACTAGACACTTCAGCCAAAATAGGCTTTTTGTACACCCGAGATGGGATGAATTGATTGATAATTTTGTATGTTTACTTTTATTCAAACAATTATTTTTAGTTCAAATTTTGCAATATTTTCCATAGTGGTAAGTGTATCGGAAAGCTTAAGTTTCGGTGGTTTGTAGGACTTAATCGAGTTTACTTTGTGGAAAATGAACTTCATATATCGTACCTGTGAATGGTCTGCGGTACCTCATGGGTCTACACGAGTCATATTCCCATAGAGATGAGATCCTGGGGGCTACGGTGCCTCTGATGAATATCTATGGGTCGTTTACAATCCACCACCATCACAATCTGCCAATTTTTGGACAAATCGCAAAGACCTTTGATACACTTCGGATTTTAGGTAAAACTCTATTTTATTCCTTGAAAGATAAGTTTATAAAAACTTGCAAGTACACGTTTCATATAAAACAATGCCTAAAATTGGTATTTTAATAGCACCTAAAATGCCTATTTTTACGACAAAGCCTATTTTGACCTTTTAAATATGTTTTAACTCTAATAGGTCAAAACACCCATTCTTATTTCGAAAATTTGTATTTTAAATTCCAAATGTTTTCCTGGTCCTGTTGGAAATAAAGTAGGCCTACGGAATAAACTGGAGCAAATTCTGCAGAGAAATATAGGACTGAAGGACCTGATACTGTTTCAGATGTCCTAGCAGGGAAGAACACGGATTTACGATGTAACATTCCTGTCCATCTAGTGTCAAAATTGAAATACGCTCCTGTTACTTCAGTGGATGTGGAAGGTTCATTTTCAACATACAAATTTGTGTTGAATGACAGACGGCATTGCTTTTTACAGCTCATGCATTCTGTCAAGACACTCTCCCACTCTTCCTACAGAACTGCGCACGAGATCGGATGAGTCATTTACGAACTATGGGGGAAAGGGTTATTCTTTGCCTTCAACTCGGTAGACACACGCCCGACCTTCTCTTCTTTCTACTCCTACCCCCTCCACAGAAACGTTGTTCCCGTATTGCACATCGCGAGTGTCTTGGCAAAATGCATGAGCTGTAGTTGAAAATTTAGAAAAAGTATTAGTAATTTATTGTGAATTTAATTATGGGTATTAACGGAGAAGGCTTGGTAAAAATTTATTATATTCGACTTGTTTGTACTGAATTTATGTCTAAAATTTATTTTTCACATTTAATTGTTTAGTTTATGTATAACTAGTTAGATATTTGTTATTCTTGTGCTTTTAGTAGTAGTGGTAGTAGCGGTGTATAAGCATTTAAAATTATTAAAGTCTAAAAGTGAATTCCTGATGGTTTGAAACATGTTTGTAAACGAAAAACTATTTTTGTTAGAGCCTATTTTCGATTCTTTGGAGACTATTTTCTACAATTTTAAGCCTATTTTAGGCACCTAAAATTACATTTTAACGATCTAAAAATCCGTACCCTACTCATCAGATACAAATTTAATCGTCCGGCCATCGGCGTATCTCAGGCGGTAACGCGTTTGTCTACTGATTCGGGGATGCGCTTGGACATGCATGGGCGGGATTCCAGCTTGGGCCGAGTATTTGGGTTTCTGCCGAAGTTTTTTTTCCAACTGTAAGACTAAAGTCAGGCCATCCCATGGCGAATCCTCGGCCTTATATCGCCAAATTCCAGCTCGCTATCACTAATTCCATCGATGCTGAATAACCTAGTATTTGATACAGCGCAGTTAAATAATAGAATAAAACCATCATCCGATGACGTGTTAACTCTTAAGTTCTTAACAGTTATTAAATCAGATTATAGTTTTTAAGCTGCTCAAAGGACGAAAGTCAACTATCTTTGGAGAAGAAAATGCCCAGAAGCTAACAATACAGTATATCTTCAAGCTTATATGAAGTTTAAATGAATTTTCTCACCCCTGAATTGGTCGACTTACGAGACTCCCAGATCGAGTCTGGTAACAGACAGGTGAAGTCATAACAGTTTTGTGAAACTGCGGCAGAAACCCATTCTTGAATTGTTTAGAAATATTGTTCCTTTACGACAGGTGAGTTGCTTGATATTTTGCTTTTGAAATTCACGAAGTAGGCTACCAACGCCTTCGGAACTCACCTGTTTACTAATTATTCTCTTGTTTCTTATTGTTATATTTTTTATCATTGTCGGCATCATTTTCTTGTTTCGTGGAAGCGATATAAAAACGGATAACATATTCCGGGGAGCTGGATGGTTTGACAGATGGAGATTTGCCAAGACTTGACAAGACAACTCCTTGAAACAAACGAGGTCCAACTTTATGACATAAAAGGTGGAGTAGCTGTGGGTAGCAGCGTTCGTTGTCCAACGTACCAACACTTGTAAGCTTACAATATTTAACCCACATTTCACCTCTCTTAGCGTATTTTCAATTATCTACAGTAGCTAGCTATAGTACATATGTATATATATATATATATATATATATATATATATATATATATATATATATTCTATTGTACTTAATAGGCCTAATGTTGAGTTTGTGAATAAAAACTTACTTCTGCACTATTCGATACATCTTTAAACGAATAAAAATCATGCTCTAAGTCAAAACTACATACTTAAGAATGATTTAAGAACATTTATGTGTTGAAAATATCTGTGCAATGATGTATATTGAGTAGGTACTATAACTTAAGATTTATTGCAAATGATTTTGGTGTAAAATCCGTAGGTGAAAAAGTGAAAAGTACTATGGTTACTACTTTTGCCTCTATAGACCTATGTATTATTATTTCATTATTATTTTTGTTTTAAACTTTCATGCAATTAGAAAATGGGAAAAGAAGTGTGTCAATACGAAAAATGTTTCTGGGTTCACAATTTTATTGGGAAGATTAAGACGCCATATTTGGCAGTTTATAATTTTTTCTTTGCTTGTAGTACAGTGAAAAGACAATCTTTGTTCTTTGCAACATTTCCTACAGTACCAATGAAAATTACCTACGTATTTTACTTGCGTTTTGTTCCTAGGTTCAGATCTATAGTCCACACCTATGAAATAACGGTTAGCGCGTCTGGCAGCGAATCCAGGTGGCCCGGGTTTGAATTCCCGTCTGGGCAAGTTACCTGATTGAGGGTTTTTCTGGGGTTTTCCCTCAACCCAATTTGAGCAAATGCTGGGTAACTTCCGGTGCTGGACCCCGGACTCATTTCGCCGGCATTATCACCTTCATCTCATTCAGACGCTAAATAACCTAAGATGTTGATACAGCGTCGTAAAATAACCTACTTCACTTCGTCCTCCTTCAGATCCATACATCGGAACAGTTTTTTAAGTTTTTTATTATGTTTCTGTCCACCTCTATAAAACAATATATATCATTACAGACATTAAAATAACCATATTAAGATGGGCAGATCATATCCAGAGAATGAATAATAGCATGCAGATCTAACCATGAATATAGTAAAAAGAGTAATGGAAAGTAATCCACATGGAAGAAGAAAAGTAGAAAAATGAATCTTAGAAGACGTAAAAGAATTAAAAATTAGAAATTAGTGGGCAGTCGCCAGAAACGGATAAGTTTGGAGAAGAATTCTGAAGGAGAACGTGACCCGACGCGAATTCCTGAGCCAGTTATGATAACGATAATAATAATAATAATAATAATAATAATAATAATAATAATAATAATAATATAAATGGCCGAATATTGGGGTGAAGAATTTTCTCAACATCTATAATGCACTAGTAGAATAAAAAATATGATATAATATTGAGATCTGGGGTAGTAGGTTATCAAGCAGAAACATCGATAAAGTAAGAGCCAAAATGTTTAAAAAAATTTCTAGGAATACCGGAGAATGCTTCTAACCTGGCAGCGTTACTAGGGATGGGAACCGATTCGAGTCTGGGAATTATTCTAGAAATAAAAATCAAATATTTAGGTAATATTCTGTTTAGGAATGATTCAGCAATTATGAAAACATGTATCTTTTGTATGGAAGCCGCTAATTGAATATCGAATTGGCTGAAAGAGCTGGAACGAGAAATAAACAGATTAGGTCTAAATTGGCTATGGAGGGTCTATAAACACGAAAACTATTGGGAGAATAGTAAAAGAGAGGACAAACGAAATTTCGAGACAAGATATTTTTAGTAATATTAAAGACCTAAGAACACTAAAATACTATAGGGAGGTTAAACAGTTTTGGGAACAGGAAGAATATATTAGACTAAATTCAAGGGAAGAGAGAACGGGAATGGCATGGTGGAGATTAGGTATCTGGAGACTCAAGAATAAGAGAGGGAACGTAGAGAAGGATAACTGTCCTTTGTGTGGACTATCAGAAGACGCAATTTATATTGCGTTAAAGTGTCAGACAACGAAGGATTTGAGAAACGGTTGAGTGGATAAAAAATTTCTACAAATAATCGCTATAGTAGCTTTTAAAAATGAATGGTCCCCTAAACGCCAGCAATCTGCATAAATTAGGAAAATTTATTTTTAGAGTTAAAATTAGATGGGAAGAGAAAGTCAATATGGATATGGAATTATAAATGTTGAGTAGTCGGACACGATATGAAACTACGAAGAGTAGTCAATGAAGTTAACTGAATAATTTTTAAGAGATTGAGTATAGAAGTGAAAAAGCTAAAGTAAGAGTTTTAAATACAAGAGTTATACTTATAATTAGTTTATTATTATTATTATTATTATTATTATGTTGTACAGAGGATACTTATAGGTTCAATATGTATTAGTTTTTATAATATTTGCATAGAGAGTGATGGCGGATTAAGAACTGGAACACATCTAATCCGTCATGACGTGACCAAAGATTGATGAAATAAATAAATAAATAAATAAATAAATAAATAAATAAATAAATAAATAAATAAATAAATTGGTATGTGTCAGAGGAAGAACAATTTTATTGTTTGTATATATTTGAAGTCTGAATAGTGTAATTTATGTAGCTAATCACAGGTTAGGTTTTCTTGACTTGCTGTGAATGAAGTGACACTGCTGGAGTTTGTAGCCAACATTACGCCGAATCTTCACCTAATGCAACTCAGAAATTTACATTGGCAATGGCAATGGTCTGACATCCCAGTTTTAGACAGGACTCGAACCCACAACGCAGTGCCGAAACGTGTCTTTAACCGTCACGTATGTGTACCATGCACGGCCGACCAGCAGAGAGAAACCGCTTTGGGGTTCTTATAAGGAACATGAAGGACGGTTACTTCTATTTATAAAAGGAAATCGAAGAAATGTATTGAGAATGAAGAGGCAGGCAGTCGGTACAAATGGTTTAGATTTGCGTAGCTTTTGCTTGGGCTATATGCGTGACTTTTACGTACAAAAAGAGAGACGGAGAACAGAAAGTGAGATGGAGAAACCAGTTCTGACCATCACGGCCACCCACTGCACATTTGTGATGGATCACTTGTCGAGTGAGAGAGGTCCGTCTGTCTGTCTGTCCAACCAGCAGTCTCTTGCTTTTTGCCCATGTTTGCTGCCGAAATGGAAGTAGCTGTTTTTTTGTAACATATCTCATTTTATTTGTATTCTACATTTATTTGTAACCCTTTAGGGATTTCCTGTTCATCGCGAGATGTTAGATTAGATTGATTGATTCCGGATGTTATCTCACTATCAAATTAATCTATAGGCCTATCTCTTATTAAAACTCGTGTCAAAACAAAAAAAATAAAAGAAAAAAAGAAGCTACGTAAATATTTATATCGGGAAGCAAGAAAATATCTGACCGTAGAAAAACGAAAATTTGCAGGAAATTCTGATAAATATCTAATTAAATAGACTAGTCAATATTACTCGAGATCAGCCATGATGTACCTACAGTCTTACAAAAAAGTTTTGTCGCACAAATACTTTATAAGTCCCAGAAAGGAGGCAGTGCGCATGATCGGAGGACGAGCGACCTGGTTCACAACAGGACTAGTTGAGGTAACAAAATTAGTTTTGTTTCGTTGTATGTCTGATCATGCGCACTGCCTCCTTTCTGGGCCTTACAAAGTAACTGTGCGACAAAACGTTTTTCTAAGACTGTACGTGCAACTTTGGCGTCGCATTGAAACCATAGTGTGGATTCATACTCTACCTAGTGCATGGATGTTTGTCAGTATGTTAATATGTTTTCTTAAACACACGTCGAACGTACGTCCTGCTGATCACATGTCACGGCTGTCCTGTGTATGTCAAATGTCAGATCGATAACATCCAAAATAAAGTTTTTGGCAAACCTCGCTAATGCGAATATGAAAATTCTGAAAGCAAATCATTAATTAGCAATCAAACAAAATTAAGGAAGGAAAATTTTGAATTTTAACTCCAAATAGTATTTTAATATCTCATAATCAAAGCCTAATTTGCAGGTCTACAATAAAAAGCTGCAGGGTAATCATAGGATTCCTATGATTCAGTAAAATGTTTATGCTCTGGGTTGGGCTTTATTGGGTTATTTTACGACGCTGTATCAACATCTAGATTATTTAGCATCTGAATGAAATGAAGGTGATATTGCCGGTGAAGTGAGTCCGGGGTCCAGCACCGAAAGTTACCCAGCATTTGCTCATATTGGGTTGAGAGAAAACCCCGGAAAAAACCCCAACCAGGTAACTTGCTCCTACCGGGATTAGAACCCGGGCCACCTGGTTTCACAGTCAGACGCGCTGACCGTTACTCCACAGGTGTGGACTCTGGGTTGAGTGTTGTTATGAATTTACATTAAACAAATGGTTCTTATTTACAAGGATTCTGAATATTATTGAGAGTGAAATAAATTTAATATAATTAATGTGTTTTATTACTAATGATTATTGTACTTTTATTTTTAATGAATTATATACCTTATTTGTTTGTATTCATCTGAAGTCTACTAATATAATATGTAGCTTGTGGGCGATGTATGCAATGGGGGGAGAAAGGAACTGGCCACCCTTCCCCATTATCTCCTGGCCTAGTTGCCTCATAAGTGGTAATGAGGTTAATTTCAGAGGGGAAAAAGCAAGCAAATCTACCTCTCGTCACAAGCCGCACCACCCCAGAAGATGATAAAAATTAATCCCATCCGAGCTTTACTAATCTTATTAAGTACACAGAAGTTCTTGGAAATAACGAAACTACGTTTTTTTTCAGGCTTCTATTATTTCCACTTACATAACTATACTTGACATCGGAAAGGGTCGTAATGTACCCCTCTCAAAAAGGCTCGATTTTCTTGGGAATTGCTGCTGTGAGACACCGAGCACTCTGACTATGAGATCACTCACTACTGGTCTGTCACCTCTCGCCACAGTTCAGCTGTCGTGTGACTCCTGACGCACATTACGTCATTCAAAAATAATTTTCAGAAATCGGAAACAAACCTATAGTTAATTGAGATAGATTCAAAACCCATACCGGAACCCACACTTTCTGAAGTCGAAATTGCGATAGAAAATCTGAAAAAGTACAAGTCTCCAGGTATTGATCAAATTCCAGTAGAATTAATACAAGAGGGTGGAAGCGTATTATCTAGCGAAATTTATAAACTTGTACTTGCAATTTGGGAAAAGGAAATTGTACCAGAACAATGGAAGGAGTCCATAATCGTACTAGACTAACTGTAGTAACTTTCGAGGAATATCACTTTTGTTGACGTCGTACAAAATTTTGTCGAATATCCTTTTGAGGAGATTAACTCCATATGTAGATGAAATTATTGGGGATCACCAGTGTGGTTTCAGGCGTAATAGATCGACTGTTGATCAGATTTTTTGTATTCGACAGATATTGGAGAAAAAATGAGAGTATAAGGGTACAGTACATCAGTTATTCATAGATTTCAAAAAGGCGTATGACTCGGTTAAGAGAGAAGTTTTATATAATATTCTTATTGAATTTGGTATTCCCAAGAAACTAGTTCGATTAATTAAAATGTGTCTTAGTGAAACTTACAGCAGAGTCCGTATAGGCCAGTTTCTATCTGATGCGTTTCCAATTCACTGCAGTCTAAAGCAGGGAGATGCACTATCACCTTTACTTTTTAACTTCGCTCTAAAATATGTCATTAGGAAAGTTCAGGATAACATAGAGGGTTTGTAATTGAACGGGTTACGTCAGCTTCTTGTCTATGAGGATGACGTGAATATGTTAGGAGAAAATCCACAAACGATTAGGGAAAACGCGGAAATTCTAATTGAAGCAAGTAAAGCGATAGGGTTGGAAGTAAATCCCGAAAAGACTAAGTATATGATTATGTCTCGTGATCAGAATATTGTACGAAATGGAACTATAAAAGTTGGAGATTTATACTTCGTAGAGGTGGAAAAATTCAAATATCTTGGAGCAACAGTAACAAATATAAATGACACTCGGGAGGAAATTAAACGCAGTATGGGAAATGCGTGTTATTATTCGGTTGAGAAGCTTTTGTCATCTAGTCTGTTGTCAAAAAATCTCAAAGTTAGAATTTATAAAACAGTTATATTACCGGTTGTTCTGTATGGTTGTGAAACTTGGACTCTCACTTTGAGAGAGGAACATAGGTTAAGGGTGTCGAGAATATGGTTCTTAGGAAAATATTTGGGGCTAAAAGGGATGAAGTTACAGGAGAATAGATAAAGTTACACAACGCAGAGCTGCACGATTTGTATCCTTCACCTGACATAATTAGGAACATTAAATCCAGACGTTTTAGATGGGCAGGGCATGTAGTACGTATGGGCGAATCCAGAAATGCATATAGAGTGTTAGTTGGGAGGCCAGAGGGGAAAAGACCTTTGGGGAAGATAATATTAAAATGGATTTGAGGGAGGTGGGATATGATGATAGAGACTGGATTAATCTTGCTCAGGATAGGGACCAATGGCGGGCTTATGTGAGGGCGGCAGTGAACCTCCGGGTTCCTTAAAAGCCAGTAAGTAAGTAAGATTCAAAACCCACCAATGCGTAATATTTCTCCTTCCAACCATAAAAGTATTTGTTTAATGAAATATACAGTTTACCACATGCACAGTAATGTTTATTAAGTCATGCACATATAGTATATATTTGTATAAAGATGAAGGTATTATGTTTAGAGAGATTAATTAATTATTTAATTGTTAATTTATGGCAGTGAGAATAAAATTAGGCTCTGTATAGATCGAGGTAAAGAACAATTGAATCAGCAGAGAAGAGATTTTTAAGATGAATTGGAGCCTATACATTAAATAAGCATATCCGAAACGATGGAATTAGAAATTATTTTAATATTTATAATATTCGACAAAAAATAGATTATTGTAAACAAGAATGTATTCCTCTGGACTTAGACTACCAAACAATCTCTACAATACAAACCAAAAGGTCGGCGTATGGTTGATCGTTCTAAGCTACGTTGTGAAGACCGTCTTTGAGACGGAACAGGCTTATATCCCTGAGGTAGAAGAAGTAGATTTATCCTTTTGTTTACGAACCTATTAAACTTATTAAACTGTTAGTATAATTAATTCAGATTTTGAATACTTGACTTAAGTCTGTTGATAAGCGTAATGAATGCTTGCCATACTGCTTAGCCAGTACCACCAATGTTCTATTTTAGGCCCAGTCAATCAGGTGACAGAATCTCAAGAAAAATCTTCAGAATTCCACTCTCTGAAAAGCCTATGAGATTTGTAGTGAGAACTGTCTATTCTAAGGCACCTAAAGATTCAGCCTACTTGTAAATCCGAAGAACTATGTAGCAATCAACAGATTACTTGCTGTAGGATAGATTTCCTTAGACTTTTTCCATGTTCCATATCATTCTTATTTTATCATTACTCCATTGCACTTTAAAAGGAATGTTAAATGAAAAAAATACTAATGCAGTAATTTCATTTCTGCGCCTGATTCTAGTAACTCGGGGATTGGAAGCGGTCGATGGAGAAACATAATTAAGATGGAACAGATTAGTCACGGAGAAAGGTTGAGAGGTCAATATATTCTGTGTGTAGGAGGTGTTGCAAACACAATTGTTTTGTTCAGTTTATTGAGGTAGGTACTTGTTTACTTCATAATATGTTGCATAAATCTCGCAACATAGCCACACACTACGCTGCTGCAATGAGAGTGATAAAAAATGAGCCTGTAGGCCTAAATAAATATTTGACTTACAACAATCTCTGCCTAGAAATTTGCAGAAAGTAGTAATTCGCAACTTCGTCCGACATTTCCAGATTTTTAAAAATCTTAAATGAAGTTATCTTCACTTACTGTCATGTATACCATTCTCGTATGAAGTTTGATGGAGCAGTTTTACCGGGTGTAACTTATTTCTCCAAATTATCTCTAATCTTGTGATATAGGCCTATACGGAGTGAGTAAAAACTATGGAACAATGCTTGTAACTTTCTTATTACTAATTTCATGAAGAAACTATCTATACAAAAATTGTAGGGTATCAAAAAAGGAATATTTTGAACATATTTTCAAGTTCTCTACTTTTCATTTATAAAGACTGTGTCAATGAATGTATTTTTTTTAAATAGCACCATGTACTTATTTCCCAATTTTTGGATTCTTCAGGTCTCAGTACGCACAAAATCGTATTTTTTTTTGCCATTCAGCTATTAAAAAATGGGAAAATATTCTGCTTCATTGAAAGCCTACGTAAGTAACGCCTTCTCCCGTTATTGGCTGACAATTAGGAAGGAGGAGGTGAAAAGTTTATTGTGTCACTCTTTAAGATTGACGCATGCGCAGACCAACGGAGTTTTCTAAGTTGTTCCCCTACAGATGGCATTCCAAGTAGCCTATTTATATCAGGCTAATGATATCTATGCTGTAGGGAATACTGTGACTCATGCCCTAGCCTTCAAACAAAGGTACATTTAACACAGCTCGAAGATATTTACTGTATTGCACAGTTTATGGAAAGTGAGTGTACAATTACGTAATTGAAGGGTGACAACCCATTCCGCAGTACACAAGTTTGTTGTCATTATATTCAGATTAAGGGCGGTACAGACTCGACGGGAGGCCTCTTCCTGTAGGCTGCAGTACAGAATGACGACAATAAAGACAATTGGAGACATGAGTACAGGGATGGCTGCTCCGTCTCTAATTGTTTGATTAATTATGCCCTTGGCACACAGTTTCAAGGTCTGTATATATATTATAATGAAATACTTTACTTCATGATATAGGTGGCGCCATTTTTCTGATTATTTTTCAGAATAATTCGTTCTTTAGCTTCACGAACACTTAATCTTCAAAGAACAGACATTCACTATGTTTTGTGAGAAAACTCTTGCTTTCTTTCTTAGGAAATTTGCAAGTCAATATAGGCTATATTTTCTCGTAAACGAGTATGCATAAGCGTTATTTTGGTAATACAATTTTGTGAAATCACATGAAACCTTATAAATTTTAAATGGTATCTGTAAGAAGCCTAATTATCTCTTTTATTTCTATATTATTTTAATGTACCGAAGTACATATGATATTTCCATGCAGATATTCTGCGTCATCATACGATGAAAGAGAAATGGAACGGAGAAAAATTCTCTCCGGCGCCGGGATTTGAACCCGGGTTTTCAGCTCTACGTGCTGATGCTTTATCCACTAAGCCACACCGGATACCAACCCCGGCGAAGGACACAATCGTCACAGATTAAGTTCCAACTCTTGGGTTCCTTCATAACGAGTGCACCTCAGCACATGTGTGGACTTCAGTCCTACGTTCATAGACATCTATGACGTAGTGCAGAGGACGGCCACTAGAGGGAACCCAAGAGTTGGAACTTAATCTGAGACGATTCTGTCCGACGCCGGGGTGGGTATCCGGTGTGGCTTAGTGGATAAAGCATCAGCACGTAGAGCTGAAAACCCGGGTTCAAATCCCGGCGCCGGAGAGAATTTTTCTCCGTTCCATTACTCTTTCATCGTATCTTTTATTTCTTCTTCTTCTTCTTCTTCTTGCATGACACTTCGCCTCCTTATAACTGTCTTCCATTTATCCCTATCCTCTAACAATTCAAGTTAGCGTTTCTTTTACATAACTCCAGTCTTATTAACTTATAAAATCTCATCTCACGTCCGAAATGGTTCATCCATCTCAGGGTTTAGTTTTCTACACGACGCAGGTACATTGCAGGACTGTCGCTGTCAGATTTTTCAGCACAACGCAGTCCTCGATATGAGACAATACAGAACAACATATTGGGATGGACAACCATCCATTTCATAGTCAGAATTGGAACTCACGACCTTGCTTTCAATATTAATTTTAGGTACGTAGATGCGTATCATCAATTAATTCTTTTTCAGACAGTGGGTATAAAATTGCTAAAATAAATCAAAGATTACGACAAAGGTGTCCTTTTTTTGCCCACTTTTTAAAATATATATGAAGTAATAGAGATATTGCTAGAAAACACACATTATTTTATTATCGAGCATGTAAATTTTACAGTGCTTTCATTTGTTGATGTTTAGGTAATTATTAGCCAGAATGAAAATGATTTGCAATTAGCCTAGCTTTTTTAACTTATCGTTAGTATAGTAGCCAGTGATTTCAATACGAGTATTTCCGTAGATTAAAACATCACATTTTGAGGATCCCGACCAATAGAGCTAAATTATAAAATAAATAAATAAATTTAAATAACTTGGTTACGATATAACATGAAATAGAAAACAAAGTATATTAGTTTGTATATTATCTATACGTTGAATGTTCGGAAGGAAAGTTCGCAAAGAGACCATATTGAAATTTTACAAGAAATGACGCTACATGCTTTTACTGTGTGATAGCGAGACCTGGACACTGAGGAGAAGAGATGAAAAAGTAATCGAGGCTGCCGAAATAAAATCTTTTGGATTTGTAGCGGAGTACACTTTGAAAGATAAAAAAAGGGGGATATTAGGACAGAGTTAAAAATTCAAGATATTCTAAAAAGAATAAAACATTTACAAACTAATTAGCGAGAACATGTCAAAACGTAAGTTATGTCAGCCACAACGATCCGAAGAACTATAAATAAATAATTATAGGTCTAATCCACATGAAAGAAGACATGAGATGTCGGGATCAATTCTAATTTAAGTTTGGAACAGGACGAAGGGCCTAGATTTTAAAGTAGAATATGTCTGAGAAGTTGCCGTACTCTGTTATACAGAGATCACAGTGTTACATTTGGTTTTACAGTATTATTTCAGTTGTGATATTGGTATTCCTGCTTTGAAAGTCAGCGAAAGAACTGTCATCAGTTTAGTTGTGGCATTGGGCATCGAGTTTCAGCCTGCGTTGTCACAATTTCCAAATGCCTTGTCTCGCACAAGAGTGTTATTTTCCGATGAATGCGTGATATATCGCAGTTCACACAGGAGGAATGTGGTTTTCTGGTCTAAGGAAAATCCTCATTTTGTGCAAGAGTTGGAAAAGAACCCGCCTCATGTCATGAAATGAGCCGGAATGACCTGTTCGAACGATTTTTTTTTTTTTAAGAGAACGTGAGTGGATTTTCTTATTTCCACATGTTGCAAACGTGGTTAGTATTAGGGTTTAAGCTAGAAAATAAAAATATGTTTTTGCAAATTGCGGAAAACTTGGTAAGAATTCTAAATATTAGTACAGAAACTAAGGTTTGCAGAAGCATTATACACACTTTAAGTACTAACCAGGGTTTAAACACAGTCTAGTATACACAGTCACGAAGCTTAATACGTAGGGAATATGTATCCATAGATAGTTGCTAACCACTAGGATCGCTACTATCGCCTCATCACAGACAATGAGAAATAGTACCTGCACAGTCTATTGTTCCTAGTACCCTCACAACTCAAGCTTCGTGATTGTATATACTAGACTGTGGTTTAAACCACAGTTGCATTTGTCGCATTTTGCTACTCGACTTATACATATGCAATAAACTTTCAATGTAAATGTGCAAAAATGCGACAACCACATTCGACTTGAGAAAACTTCAGAAAGGATAATGCTTATAGAAAAAATGAAATCAAATATGTGTATCAACTAATTACTTCTGAAAATTCTTTAGATTTAAATTAAATATTAGTGGAACAGGCAATTTTTAAGAAGGTATTGAGCATAAATCTTATGCTTTATTTATTTATTTATTTATTTATTTATTTATTTATTTATTTATTTAATAATTACCTAACCAAATATTTATTTATTTATTTATTTATTTTTACTTGCAGAGTTACGATCATAAGACCTTCTCTTCATGAACATATTTCAAACAGTTGGTACAATTCATGCATGTTAAGTGAAGTGAACAGTTTTGCTCTAACTGATTTAGTTATAATAGTATGCTGCAACAATTCCATTGCATACTGTAAATGTGATCGAGGATTTAGTAATCTTGTAAAAACCGAGATTAGAAGCCGCCTTTCTAGCACTCTGCTAACAAATCTTGAAGATCCTACTCAGAAAGAATTTGATTTCCCAAGTGCTCTCAGTGTTTGGAATACTCATGAAAATACAGGTACAGTATTTTAATGGAATGTAAATTCAGTAACAATTGACTTTAAACATAGATGCAACGATTTACTTAAGACCTACCTAGATTATGAGTTGCAAGATGGGTTGAAAGTAATAAACTTCAAGAAAACGAGCCAAACAGGACAACCAGAATAAGAAAAGACTGATGGACACTCGGAAGGAACGGACAGACAGAGCCTTGAAGCGGAGGAAGCTACTCGTTTCCACTAGTTTCATATTTCTTCGTTTATGGATTTACAGTGCGGGATGGGTATTAGTCCAGGTCTATATATTAACGTTTTTTCTTTATTTATCTAGGCCTATAACATACGACTGGGCTCCCGTAACATGGATTCAGGATTCTACACTGCTTCCTTCTCCCAAAGTATCATATGGATCTATGATCTAGCCGGGATTCGAAGCCACGATTGTAGTTTCCACAAAATGTCAGTGCTTCATGTTAGTCTTCGCATGTAACACAAACTTCTAGTTCTGTTTTGAAATACATAAAATGGTCTGACTTTCTTTTCGCTCCTTCAAATCCACACAAATCTATATATATAATTTGAACTGGTAGACTAATGAAAATTACGGGAAAACGGCTGAACGGATTTTAATAAATGATCACTCATTTTGAAGCTTGGAACCCAAAGTTATTCAGAAAAATAGTAGTTTTCAGTGAAATATCAATTCTTTTCCTATTTTCCAAAATCCATCTTTCTTCTGTTTTGAGAACTAATTGCATTTCAGCATGGCAGTGATTTCAGAATAAAACAAAACACACACTACAATAAACAATAGCTATTACACGAAGGCCGTGACCTGCAGGATTGCTGACATATTTAATATTTTTATAGTTATTAAATAAGTGGAATTGGGTCTTTTCCATATACTTAATGGCCGTGTGGTTTAGATATTTATATGCGTCATTCTCTTCGGTATTGGCTCGAGAGAGCACAAAAATTACAGTTCTTAAGGAAAGACGGTATTACTTACTGATAAAATAAGAGGCCTACAAAATTTTGTAGTCTCCCGATCATTTCAGCAAGATCTCTTAGCAGGATAAAATGATTTTACCTCTACATTTGAAGCTCTACATGCAACAGCTATACCAAAATGCTATGTCTATTGTTCGAAACATAGCAAACCTGACTTTTACAATCCACAATGACCTGAGGTAGCTATTGCTTTACTCCCACATGAAAAACCTACTGATCGCCCTGACATTGTTACTTGAGTTTTCGCATTGAAACTCAAGATACATAGGATACATAGGTTCAAGAAAAACTATTTGGCATAAAAACCATTCAGAGGGAGTATGTTTCATTATTATGGAAGCAAATAACTTTAAAAATATCTGGTATTTTTTATTGAAAATAAATCTGAAAATTTTTTATTGAATATCTAATGAACTTAATTTGCACCATTTGCTGCACAAGCCACTAGTCTTTCTATAAAACTCGCGAATTTTTGTAATACGTACTGAACTGGCGGAAGTGAGGTAAACTTATGACAACCAAAAGAATAGGCCTATCTACGTAATATTTTAGTAGCAGTTGTGATTTGACGTGGCTTGGAAAGAAACCCAACTTTACGAGGGAGTAAACCAACGACTGTAGGACAAGCTGATAATGTCTTTGGCCTGTAACAACCGGGAACCTGCGAGCTTTATGACTATACTATGGGATTAATTATATCTACTGGAAGTCTGTTCTCTGAAAAGACTTTCAAAAGCAATAAATTATCCATTATAGCAGATATTAAAGAGAAGCGAGCCTTTGTTAGACCAGGCCCGCCCTCAGCTTATTCCTTCTCATGCGAAATGGTTTGTTCCACAATAACGAAAGTATTTAGCTTCGTCTTATTGGACATTTTGTTCTGTCTTCTTTGCCATCAGGTCAGCATTGTTATCACTTACCTCATTCTTTACCGACACTAGGTGATCTAGTCGCTAAAATTAAACTGAAGTCCTCTAAGTCAGAGATAACGACATGACAAAACATAGTAGAATGCAGAAGTCGCGATTGGAAAACTGTAGGCTGGTACAGAAATCGAAAAAAAAATTCAGAAAGAATAAGAGAGTAAAATGAACATAAAAAAAGGATCACAGAATTCAAACTCAAATTCATCCCCTGACTTTTTGAGTGAGTTATAAAAAATATTTTAAGGGATAGTGAAATAATAATCCAGTAACCCGTAGTACGGTGCACAATGTGCAATAACTCAAATCTAGCTGATCAAAATTCATAACTTCTCTGCATTCCAACAGATTTTTATGAAACTTTGTACAGACCTTATAGATGGCACATATTCTTTGTGTGCAAACTCTAACTACGATTGTGTAAGAGAAACTACCATTTATACGGGGTGATTTTAGACAAAAATAGTAACTTCGCTCCTAACAGATTTTTATGGAAAATTGTATGGAAGTTACAGGTAGGATATATTTTTTGTGTACAAGTTCTGATTACATCTGTATGCTACTTGTAGGCCTAGTAGTTGTACAAAGTTTCATAAAAGTATATTATATAGGAGAGATGTTGTTAATTTTGTCTAAATGCACCACTATAAAGAGGCAATTCCTCTTATAAAACATAATCAGACTTTGTAGATAAATATATTCCACCTGAAACTTCTGTATAAAGTGTCATAAAAATCTGTTGGATAGGAGAGAATTTATTAATTTTGTTTAAATGCATCCCTAAAAGGAGTAGTTCCACTTATGGAACCGTAAATATAGTTTGTGCACAAAAAATATATGCTACCTGTAACTTCCGTACAATGTATCATAAAAATCTTTTAGTTCGAAGAGAAGTTATTAATTCTGTCTAAATACATCCACTGTAAATGGATAGTTTTTCTTATGCAAACATAATCAGAGTTTGTACACAACTCATATGCGCCACCTGTAAGTCATGTACAAAGTTTCATAACAATACGTTAGACTGCAGAGAAGTTATTAATTTAGTCCACTTAATGATTTGCGTTCTGATTCACTGTGCGTTTGTTAAGTTAGATAAAAAATGTGTCCAATGTATTCTTAAACTGATATTCCATATCATGTGATTAATATTGTAGGCCTAAAACACTCTCAAAGTGATTAAAAACGTCCTTATTCAATGGTTCTTTGCTGGTGTTAAGCCAAACATGGAACAGTTAAGGCTGGTTCACAATAAACCGGAAACGAGAATCGGAACGAAAACGAAAACAGTAAAATTGTTAAAATGTGTACATTTAAATGTGAGCATTCACAATTAACGAAAAGCTTGTCGGATCCCGGGATCGGGAACGGAGAGTTGGCCAAGTTTCAAATTTGGCGTTCACGTTTCCGATCACAGCCCACTAGATTCATTCTATTGCCATCTAAAAGCTATTTTGTCGTCGTATATTTTGTAGCAAGAAGACCGTGACACAACCTATGCTATACTGTATTAGATTCCTTATATAGGGTAAATTAGGGTCTGTTGGACAGTCGGGCATGTTGGACACTTCGTACTTTAACGTGTTACCTCGCCACTTGTGGGCACCACATTCTGCTAGAAGTCAATGACGGAAGCAGCCCCAACACGTTAAAGTACGAAGTTCCGTCATTGACTTCTAGCAGAATGTGGTGCCCACAAGTGGCGAGGTAACACGTTAAAGTACGAAGTGTCCAACATGCCCGACTGTCCAACAGACCCTAATTTACCCTACTTGTTCTAATTTCAAATTACTACGGATTCTCCAAATACTTTGTCTCGTGGTTGATACAGCGTATTTAAATAACTAATTAAAATATCTACTTTAGGTCGCTCTAAAGAAGTACCTACACTTAAGTAGCCTAAAAGACCAACGACTGATGACTGAGGGTAGATAACGAGAAAATATAAGCAAGCGGAAAGAGAAAAGAGATGTAGACGGAAATAAATCCAGTCTTCAAAATGTTGCGATCTCTATATTTCACCGGCAGTGAAAAATGCCCACTTCTCAAGAACAATGCTTATGTTAAATAGCAAGTTAATGAAGGAGGAAATTACGGGAAATATCAGTCACAAGTTATTTATATAATCGCTGCAAGCTTAGCGTTTACCTTAAATGTCTGTGAGATAATTACACATTTAGACTGAACAATAACTTCATCAGTGTGTTGTTTACCGGAACTGATACTTAACACAGAAACCACACCTCTCAATATCTACCGTACGCCTCCGGTCTGCACACGATGGGGGAGGCCTCTACCAACAATAATCGCTATTTAAATAAGGAACCTTACCGGGAACTTGAGTCTGGCAAAGGAACGCTGATGCATTATACAACATTTTGATGTTCCTGAGATGTTCCACCTACTTCTTCCTCTTTGTCCCCAAGTCCACCTTAGGAGATTATTGTTTATATGTTAATGAACCACTTAGTTCTTCCTTCTTCATTTAAAGTTATTCTAGGAAACGGACTGTCTTCTTATTCTAGTCGTAGCCGTGTCAGCTGATGGTTTCTCTGTCTTGCTGTATTCCCGGCAGAAGCATATATCAGATAAATTCAGTTTGAATGCTTCAGTTTAACCCTGATCACATAATATAGGCCTATAAGATTAGCCATTCCCATGTTATGAAATGGTAACATAAAAAAAGACAACCACCAGAGCCTCCACTGTCTAAAATGAATTTTTTTTGGTAATGATCGCTAGATGGAAGTACTGTTGCAAGATATTACCTCATTCTATTATATAGGCTACCCTTTGCCTCTACATACATATTTGTGTAAGACAATTTTTTAACGTCTAACTGAAAAGAAAAAGTTTAAAACAAAACCGTTTAAATCCAGAAAAAGATTTAATAAATTGCAACAGTAAGTACAGTTTACAGTTAACTGGGTCACATATTTATCGAACATACATTCAAGTTTCCAAGTAAGTAATTTTTTTCATAACCACGCTTACATTTTATTAGAGTTAATTAATTTTTAATACTAATAACATTTATGTAGTTTCTGATTACCAATAGTAATTACTATTACCAAATCACTTTTCCTGTATTTTTTATAACTTTGGCCTAATCACTGTTAATGTCACATTTCATATGTTGGTAGTCATTGAGTTAATCCGTAAATTATTACAAAAAATAACATGAATACGTTAATGAATTTTTTATGTGTTTTATTTGTTTTTTTAGGACGCTGTATCAACATTTCAGGTTAGTTAATGACGTAAAGAAAACTTTCATATACTGTTAAACATTAAAATTAGCTTATTATACATATTTATAATGTTTACTATTGGGGTATTTACAACTATTGGAAAAATATGGGCTACTTTACAGAAAAATTTGATGAACACTGGTCTAGATCATGCAGCCATCGCACATACAGTACATACATACATACATACAGTACATACATACATACATACATACATACATACATACATACATACATTCATTCATTCATTCATTCATTCATTCATTCATTCATTCATTCATTCATTCATTCGCTTGTACACATATAGACCCACACGGAATATAGCGTATACTTGAGCTGCTTTCGTGATGTATCTATGTTAGCATGTACTTTTAAGTAGTCGAAAGAATTGTCATCTATATATATTTAATTTGAACTGTGGCGGAAAAGTTTATGAAAATTATACGCCCTGTGAGATTGAGTGATGTCTCAATCGAAAGCTAATAATATTAATATTGTGGGAAAATCTAAATGGTTTATAGCGAAGTTCATAAAAAGCTTTAAATTTAAAAAAAATATCGGCGTCCATTGCAACAAAGCGTATACCATAGGACATCTTGCAGTTGATTTCGTAATGTTGTGCAGAGGGCTGTGATTCACGTACTGGCTTTAAATATATTTTATCTTTATTTGAGTATTCAATACAGCTGTGTTAGGGTTTTTTGAAGGTCATGAATGGTGGTGAATAATGTGGGTCTTTGTGTATAGGAAGGCTATGGTTCAAATAATGAAATTTCAAACAATAAAACATCGAGTTTCCTTGAAACGATCAGAAATTTAGTTATCGAAGACTTCTATACATGCGAGATGTTGAAGTCGCAGTATCATGCTTTTTGAGATCTCGATAATAATGGTTTCTTCATCTTTCAACTGTCACGTATTTTTTTCGTGTTTCATTATACGTGTGTTTTTTATCTGGTATTATTAAGAAAGTAAAAGTGTTGTTTTTGAGGAATATAACTTTTGTTGACGTCGTACAAAATTTTGTCCAATATTCTTTTGAGAAGATTAACTCCATATAGCTATAGATGAAATTATTGGGGATCGTCAGTGTGGTTTTAGACGTAATAGATTAACTATTGATCAGATATTTTGTATTCGACAGATAATGGAGAAAAATGGGAGTATAAGGGTACACTGCATCAGTTATTCATAGATTTCAAAAAGGCATATGACTCGGTTAAGAGAGAAGTTTTATATGATATTCTTATTGAATTTGGTATTCCCAAGAAACTAGTTCGATTAATTAAAATGTGTCTCAGTGAAACATACAGCAGAGTTCGTATAGGTCAGTTTCTGTCAGATGCTTTTCCAATTCACTGTGGGCTAAAGCAAGGAGATGCACTATCACCTTTACTTTTTAACTTTGCTCTAGAATATGCCATTAGGAAAGTCCAGGATAACAGAGAGGGTTTGGAATTGAACGGGTTACATCAGCTGCTTGTCTATGCGGATGACGTGAATATGTTAGGAGAAAATCCACAAACGATTAGGGAAAATACGGGAATTTTACTTGAAGCAAGTAAAGAAATAGGTTTCGAAGTAAATCTCGAAAAGACAAAGTATATGATTATGTCTCGTGACCAGAATATTGTACGGAATGGAAATATAAAAATTGGAAATTTATTCTTTCAAGAGGTGGAAAAATTCAAATATCTGGGAGCAACAGTAACAAATATAAATGATACTTGGGAGGAAATTAAACACAGAATAAACATGGGAATTGCCTATTATTATTCGGTTGAGAAGCTTTTATCATCCAGTTTGTTGTCAAAAAATCTCAAAGTTAGAATTTATAAAACAGTTATATTATCGGTTGTTCTTTATGGTTGTGAAACTTGGACTTTCACTTTGTGAGAGGAACATAGGTTAAGGGTGTCGAGAATAAGGTTCTTAGGAAAATATTTGGGGCTAAGAGGGATGACGTTACAGGAGAATAGAGAAAGTTACACAACACAGAACTGCACGCATTGTATTCTTCACCTGACATGATTAGGAACATTAAATCCAGACGTTTGAGATGGGCAGAGCATGTAGCACATATGGGCGAATCCAGAAATGCATATAGAGTGTTAGTTGGGAGGCCGGAGGGAAAAAGACCTTTGGGGAGGCCGAGATTTAGATGGGAAGATAACATTAAAATGGATTTGAGGGAGGTGGGATATGATGATAGAGACTGGATTAATCTTGCTTAGGATAGGGACCAATGGCAGGCTTATGTGAGGGCGGCAATGAACCTCCGAGTTCCTTAAAAGCCAGTAAGTAAGTAATAGTGTTGTTACGTTGTGAATTTAGTTGTTCTTTCATTATGAGTGTAGCTGGTCGACCAAGAAAACGTGGTAGAACTTTTAGAAATGTAACTGCATCAAGAACTCATAAACGACTATGTAGGAATAATGTTGTTTGTAACTCGGAGAAACCAGAGACGGTTGTAACTTCATATTCAAGATATATGCGTTATTTATTTATTACCATATTACCATTATTGTAATCATCGTCTTCATCCTAAGTATCAGTGTCTTTCAATCTCTACCAAGTAGCAGTTGCTGCTACAAGCCACTAGTATTGTATCCAATTCCAGAGTTATTTGACTACCTTTCCGGAGAGAAATTAAAATAGATCCACTCCACGACTGCAAGAGTTTCGAAATACTGCACATCACGAGGCATGCTTATCACTAAGAACAATTATGTGCTGGTAAGAATTTTTATTTTGACATGCTAGTATTAATAGCCTGTTTATTTCTCAGCGTGTCCTTATTTTAAAATGGTTATATATACATATATCATAATTTTTTGCCACGAATGATATATTTCTTTGTAATTGCATTCTACTTTTAAGAAACATAACATATTTCTCTTGCGATTTACAGCGGCATTAAATACGAGGAAGTTCTGGTACGTCACATCTAACGTTATTATAATTATAATTTTACTGCACAGTTTCTTCCCCCTCCCTCCCCTTCCTGATGTATGGTTACCAGGACAGTAGACTGACAAAATGACACGTACGGCTCTTTAAATGTTCCTGTTTTGTTAGATTAGTACATCGTAGCTACCAGCGGACAAGCATGCAATTTATTGAGGATTTGAATATAGGGGTACTACAAGTAAAAATAAGACACGAGTAACGACATTGAAACAATAAAACTTACCAACTTTAATGTCTCATTATAGATTAATTAGGATCCTGGTAGGGTCGGTGTGTTAATTCACGATAGTTAATTAGTTAATTGATTTGAAGGCAATAATTTTATTAAGTAATTAGGCTAAATTGCTAGCGATGTTATGAAGAGGAAGACATCGCCAGTGTTACTATTCTAGTGTCCTTGGCCAATATTTATGTTCTTCATTATTATAGTGCTGGCTAGATGCAGGTATAATATTTTTGACTTTGAAATGAGTGTAATTCTTTTAAAATGTTGTGCAATTTCAAACTGTTTTACTGTTGCAATACCACTAGATAAGTGTCCACATGTTCTTCGTAAAACAGACGGTAGTTCATTACTAGCTTATCGCTTATTATTCTATGCTAAGTAACACTTGCGGTGTAAATATACTCTTAAATAAGATAAAGAAGTTGTTCTGGTACCATCAGCTGCAAAAGGGTTAACCCGATAATCGTTAATGCTGGCTTGAGTGTTTGTTCGCTTACTGTTAGATACGATAATCGAGGGATTAAATTCTGCAGAGAATGATATAATACTCTCTAGAGATGAACAAAACTAACTGCCGCTCTCGCTCGCTGTGTTCGTTGCATTTGTCTTTCAAGTCTCGTCTCCCATTTTCGTACGCTTCGAGTCTCGCTCATCTTTCTCGAAATAGCATTTGGTCGACGTGGAAAGATTTCGTAACTTTGAATAATATACATCATTGAAATAAATAACATTATAAATGTTTAAATGATACAAAACAGAACAGTATCTTAGTTATCAAAATGTTCTGGTTCTTTTATATGATGTTACCTATGGTTATATAAAAAAAATTCTCAAATAAATTTCATTTCTAAGAAACATAAAACATAACGTTATTATCTTTTTACTTGAGATTGCACACTTGATCTCAAACATATGAAAAGAAAATTCCTAGCCTTTTAATAAGGGCCTAGTAATTAAATAAAGACTGTAGAACGGATTATTATGCACTGAAAGGTAGAGATGATGTTTCAAATAGACTACTTGGTTGTTTATACATATATAACAGTTGCCAAAGTAGATAAAAGTTCAGTCAGGTATAAACAATTGTGGCGATTCAAGGCTGCTTGACGTTCAGGACTTCGTGCATGATCAATCTCAACGTCTCGAAACACTCACAAGTTGCCTTTACGTCAACGACACGACGTATACAACATTGTAGTGCGGGTTTTCGGCTTTACGGACGTTGTTAGTATTGCTTTCTCGATCATCTCTAACACACTCGTATATTAAATAATAATAAGCTAGAAGCAGAAAAGTTGAGCTTCCTAAAACCATTTCGAAATAATGCTAATTAAATACCAACAAATATTGGGTACACTTTATCAAATTTTCAAACCTAATGTGGAGCAATGAAAAAAAAAAACCTAAAATCTACATCTTAGCAATTCCAACTATTTATACGTTAGCGGAATTTGGGCACTTCGAAAACAATACTTAATCATATTAAATAATGTAGACATGAAATTCTATAGGAAAACGACTGGATACATTTTTATAGACTATAAAAGAAATTAAGAAATTTTACAATAATTAGACATTACATTTATTTATTTGTTTATTTTGTATTTGTGCATACGCTCCTCAGCCCACTAGTATTAGCACGGATGTGATAAATATGCTATGATATTCAAACTTCATTCAGTTTTCCAGTAATGGTCTGTTGCGGATTGCATCGGCTCGCTGCCGCTAGGATCAATGTTGCGGGTTGCATCGGCGTGCTCTGACTAATGAGCAAGATGCGCCTAGGATGCGCCTAGGATATTAACGAAATGATAACAGGTATCCCAATTAAACGTTCTAGTTTAAATTTTTTTTTTATTATTTCAGTAGGTTATTTTACGACGCTTTGTCAACATCTTAGATTATTTAGCTTCTGAATGAGATGAAGGTGATAATGGCGGTGAAATGAGTCCGGCGTCCAGCACTGATAGTTACCCCGCATTTGCTCATATTGGGTTGAGAGAAAATCCCGGAAAAACCTCAACCAAGTAACTTTCCCCAACCGGGAATCGAACCCGGGCTACCTGCTTTCTCGGTCAGACGCGCTAACTATTACTCCACAGGTGTGGACTAGTTTAAAAATAAGTGCAGAGGATATAATAAACGAGAAAAAGAAATAAAAGTTGAAAATACAAATACAAACAGAAATAATAAAAATGCAGAGGTAATCACAATATAGGCTACTTACTTACTTACTTACTTACAAATGGCTTTTAAGGAACCCGCAGGTTCATTGCCGCCCTCACATGAGCCCGCCATCGGTCCCTATCCTGTGCAAGATTAAGCCACTCTATATCATCATAACCCACCTCCCTCAAATTCATTTTAATATTATCCTCCCATCTACGTCTCGGCCTCCCCAAAGGTCTTTTTCCCTCCGGCCTCCCAACTAACACACTATATGCATTTCTGAATTTGTCCATACGTGCTACATGCCCTGTCCATCTCAAACGTCTGGATTTAATGTTCCTAATTATGTCAGGTGAAGAATACAATGCGTGCAGTTCTGCGTTGTGTAACTGTTTCCATTCTCCTGTAATTTCATCCCTCTTAGCCCCAAATATTTTCCTAAGAACCTTATTCTCAAACACCCTTAATACCGAATAATACACTAGTAGGCTATATTAATTATCTAACATAATTATACTTAAGAAACAACAAGAAATTACAAGCAAAACTGGATATTGATATTTGAAGAGTCCACTGCAAGAATGATGGATGTCATTTGGAATACATTTTTCAGGAGAAGTAATTGAAAGTTTGAAATGCTTTGCGCTCAAAGCTTAACTGTGATTTTCCAATCATTACTGGACAATGACTATCAGTTTTAATGCATATAACTCTCTATGTACATTCTATATGTCTTAAGCTATGAATTGACAGTCTTGGTTCATTTTCGACAAGAAAGTGACATCCATCATTCTTGCAGTGGACTCTTCATTTATCTACTAAAATGGTCAACAACAGAATCCCTGTACAAATTTTGAATTACCGATCTGGAGGAAAGAGAAGACTAGGAAGATCTTTAAGATTGTTAGCTGACGATTTTATTTTGTGTGCCAAAACGGGCCATCTTATCTAGAGTCTTGAAGAATTATGGTGATGAGTGACGAAAATATTATGCCAACAAAGAAATTTTGTCAGAGAATAATAAAGGGTAGGAAACATTTGGAAGACATAGAAATCTTAGCAAAAGAAATAAAACGAATTAACAATACTATATTTTATAAAATTTGTTTGCCAGTAGTTACCTAAGAAACACTAAGATGGAGGAGAACTCCGCCGTGACGTCCTGTACATCGTCAAGTCTTGAAGGCAGTGTGGGCATAAGACCTACCATCAGCGTTTCTCTTGGTGGAGATGATGTTCCATAAAGAAACTTATTTTCTTCATGATAAAACAAGAAAATACTTCCGAAATAGAAGCGGGTCGGGTATGTTGCTTGCTTCTATTATCTATGTACCTGAAGACTGAAACAGTAATCTGTTTAACTTTCCCTACTCACACTGCTTACATACCGCGAATCCATACCAATACATAACACTGTAAAAGCTTCAACTATCATGTTTGTAATACCTGTATGTACAGTAGTGGCAAAAGAACCGGACCGACCCTTTTAGCTGATTTCAGAGCCTTGTTCACTCCAGAGCACGATAGACTGGTAACTAAGACTTTCGTGGTTCGAATCCTGCGTGGGAAGGAAACTTTTTTTTTGTTCCTTATTCAAATTTATTCCCAATACTTTTCAATTGCTAGTAAAATTCATGTTCTGGGAATAATAAGTTAATTAAGTAGTAAAATATCGCTGCAATCGAAAAGTATTGGGAATAAATTTGAATAAGGAACAAAAAAAAAGTTTCCTTCCCAGGCAGGATTCGAACCACGAAAGGCTTAGTTACCAGTCTATCGTGTTCTGAAGTGAACAAGGCTCTGAAATCAGCTACAAGGGTCGGTCCGGTTTTTTTTTTTTTTGCCACTGCTGTACAAACTGACACTACAGTAATCAGAAAAAGTGATATAATGGTATAGTAATAAATTGATATTTGTGTAAATATTGACAGGAAAATTAAGAGTAACTTATTAGAAGAAGAACTGTCTTAAGTATCGACATTTATAAATATGTCTGGTGAATATTTTGAAATTGTTTGGAAATCCTGAATTCTTTAAATGTTGATCGAGATTCTTCTCATTCACGAAATAACAATACTTCGTGTCTGCTGCAAATGTAATGAAGTAGCTACTCAGACCTACTGTAAATAGAAAGAATATATTTTTTTTCTGAAAAGCTTACCGAAAAACCTGCCACCTCTCAACAGTACAGCACAGGGGACCCGAAATGTAGAAAGACTTTGTCTTGTCTTACAGTTAAGCACATTAAACTATAACGGTGACATGTGTCGCTCTTGAACTATGAATGCACGCATTGCGCCTGTCTTCTGTTTGTGTCATGCCGCGCCACAACAATGGTTGCTATGGAGACGTTAGACTCGTTGTATACGGCGACAGCTGAGTATCGTATCGTACCTGAGCTACGCTCCAGATGCAACGTCCTTTTATTCTTATTTTATTCAAGAAATATTACATCATCATCACTCCATGCTCGACCAGTCGTTTCAATATGAGGTTCTGTCCTAGTGTATACCTTTGAATATCGTCTTCAAAATGATGACTTCATGAGAAACATAAACAAATCTGCATGTAAGCTAGATGTATACAAGCGTTTATGGCGAGTACCACCAGCGTAGCTCAGGCGATACCCAAAACGTCAACTGGTCTGGAGTTGCGTTATGGCGTGGGTTCGATTCCCGCTTGGGCTGAATACCTGTTGATTTTCTTCCGAGATGTTGAACTGTAAGACCATAGTAATTATTACAAGACGAATCGTCTATCTCATCTTGCCAAATGCCATCTCGATATCACCAATTTCATGGACGTTAAATAACCGCGCAGTTGACACAGTGTTTTCACGAGGATTTATCGCCACTTACGGAGCTTATTGCCGAAGACATTCTGAGTAAAAGATGTCATGTAAACATGACGTGTGCTAATCTCAATATTTTCAGAGTTGCACTAATTTGAAGTTGTTAGTAAAATACCTTGTTTTTTTATTTTTAAGTGTAAAAGGATATTAGAAATAGAGAAAGAACTATCAGAAGTATCATTTCTTTAATTGGCTAATGTTCTGAAGCTAAAAAGTGTTGTTAATTTCTTTGTACAGATTTTGTTTTTCAATTTTTAAGTGAAAATTACATTATTCTTAAGTACTTATCACAAAAATTGTTACAAATCATATGATTTTAGGAACTTGATTCTTTACAGTTTAATTATGCATCCTAATGTACAGTTTTGAAGAATTTACAAGAGTGGCGTGATTTGTAACAATTGTTGTGATAAATGCATAAGAAAATGTAATTTTGTAGTTAAAAAAAATTCTGTACAAAGCAACTATGGAATTCACAACACATTTTTAGCTTCCGAATACTAGCTAATTAGAGAAAATGACACTCCTGAATAGTTAATTCTTTTACCCTTAAAACCAAAGAATAATGGTATTTTACAAACAACTTCAAATTAATGTAAATATTGAGATTAGAACACATGTTTATATGACTTTTTTGCTCAGAATGTTTTCGAAAATAATCTCCGTAAGTGGCGGTAAATCCTCTTGAATCACTCTGTATAAGCAAGTTAAAAAGTAATAAATACATGATGGAATAGTGAAAAGATGTGCGTGTGTATATGTTTGTGTGCGTTCTTTTTTGCTAATTTCGTTATGGGTTTCAAATAGATTCCATTGGATGCGTGTGCGCTAGCGACATTGTCACGTGAACTAAATCATTGCTGCATTATCCAACATTTCCGTGCGCCGTAGAGCCGATCTCCCAATAGATAATAATTAGTATTTTCGAACATTAAATGTTACTTCCATCATGTCACCAAATTAGTGCGGACGTTAATCTGTACTGTGTTTGATCATGTATTTGCGTTCCGGGCGCAGTACCGCCTCGCGTGCCACACACAAGCCCGTGGCGGCATTGATTCTCCATAAATGAACACTGTACTGTATGTGTATCTCGTCTACGTGTCAATTTTCTTTCACTCGCACTGAACTGATAGTGAAGATAAAACTGTTTAACTATTTCCTTCATATAAATACGTATCTACTACAATGCTCAATTAATCAATCAACCAGTTATCTTGTTCATAATGAATAATTTCTTCTTCCATTTCCCAAACACTAAGTATAGTCTTGTTTTTTCATTGCCACACTTTCTTGCGTTGTCTTGTCATTGCAAAATGAATACAAGAATTTACAGAGATTCACAAAGGATGGTGAATCTACTGTACGTGATAGATAGATAGATAGATAGATAGATAGATAGATAGATAGATAGATAGATAGATAGATAGATAGATAGATAGATAGATAGATAGATAGATAGATAGATAGATAGATAGATAGATAGATAGATAGATAGATAGATAGATAGATAGGTAGGTAGGTAGGTAGGTAGGTAGGTAGGTAGAGAGGTAGAGAGGTAGATAGATAGATAGATAGATAGATAGATAGATAGATAGATAGATAGATAGATAGATAGATAGATAGATAGATAGATAGATAGATAGATAGATAGATAGATAGATAGATAGATAGATAGATAGATAGATAGATAGATAGATAGATAGATAGATAGATAGATAGATAGATAGATAGATAGATAGATAGATAGATAGATAGATAGATAGATAGATAGATAGATAGATAGATAGATAGATAGATAGATAGATAGATAGATAGATAGATAGATAGATAGATAGATAGATAGATAGATAGATAGATAGATAGATAGATAGATAGATAGATAGATAGATAGATAGATAGATAGATAGATAGATAGATAGATAGATAGATAGATAGATAGATAGATAGATAGATAGATAGATAGATAGATAGATAGATAGATAGATAGATAGATAGATAGATAGATAGATAGATAGATAGATAGATAGATAGATAGATAGATAGATAGATAGATAGATAGATAGATAGATAGATAGATAGATAGATAGATAGATAGATAGATAGATAGATAGATAGATAGATAGATAGATAGATAGATAGATAGATAGATAGATAGATAGATAGATAGATAGATAGATAGATAGATAGATAGATAGATAGATAGATAGATAGATAGATAGATAGATAGATAGATAGATAGATAGATAGATAGATAGATAGATAGATAGATAGATAGATAGATAGATAGATAGATAGATAGATAGATAGATAGATAGATAGATAGATAGATAGATAGATAGATAGATAGATAGATAGATAGATAGATAGATAGATAGATAGATAGATAGATAGATAGATAGATAGATAGATAGATAGATAGATAGATAGATAGATAGATAGATAGATAGATAGATAGATAGATAGATAGATAGATAGATAGATAGATAGATAGATAGATAGATAGATAGATAGATAGATAGATAGATAGATAGATAGATAGATAGATAGATAGATAGATAGATAGATAGATAGATAGATAGATAGATAGATAGATAGATAGATAGATAGATAGATAGATAGATAGATAGATAGATAGATAGATAGATAGATAGATAGATAGATAGATAGATAGATAGATAGATAGATAGATAGATAGATAGATAGATAGATAGATAGATAGATAGATAGATAGATAGATAGATAGATAGATAGATAGATAGATAGATAGATAGATAGATAGATAAGTGAATAAGCAAATAAATAAATAAGCCCACTAGATCCCACTAAGGGCAAGGGCCTCCTGCATCAAGCAGGGTGAGTTCGCCTTGGGAGCTGTTCCTGACGAGTCTATTGTACTGGTTAAAAATTAATTGCCTCACTCTTAACGATTGTTCATTTGCTGTCTCTAATGTTGTCCATTTTCAGTCACTGGAGGTTATGCACTGGTAATAGATGTTTGATGTCAGTCCACTTTCCGTCACTTAGGGTCTGTCCATCTTCTTCCG
Source organism: Periplaneta americana (assembly GCF_040183065.1). Lineage (NCBI taxonomy): Eukaryota > Metazoa > Arthropoda > Insecta > Blattodea > Blattidae > Periplaneta > Periplaneta americana. The sequence continues at coordinate 169,516,942 of NC_091117.1, forward strand.
AGCATCTGCCATGTTGTCCTGCATGTCTCCGTTCTTGTCCACTGTCTACCAGCTTCCCTCCTGAAGAAGTCACTCCATAGGGCCCTCGGTCTTCCCGCTGTCCTCTTCCCCGTTCTTGGCTCCCACATGGTTGTCACATACACCTCTCTCGACGTGCTCAATCTGTTCACTTCCCACTTCCACTTCAGTTGCTGAGCTGCCATCACGACGTCTTGTAGGCCTCTCATCTTCCTTATTGTTGCAGCTGGCACTTTATCTCTGAGAGATACTTGGGTGACCCTACGTTCCACTTTTCGCTGGCATCTTTGTAGTTTTAGTTTTTCTCTTTCTGTGAGCGACCATGTTTGGCACCCATAGAGTAGCGTGGGTATTATACTGTGCTCGAGTGGTTGTTTCTTAATGTCCAAGTTTTGGAACTTGTCTTCAAAAATAAATTTCATGCTCCAGTACTTTCTCCAAGCTAATGCTATTCTCCTGTAGAATTCTGTAGGGCATGCGTTCTCAAATGACATCTGCCCAAGGTAGATGTAATCTTTCACGTATTCTAGATTTGTACGTTACACCATAATAATTAATAGACAGATAGTAAAATGTTGGCATGAAAAACGAGATTAAACCTCGGAATCCTACCCTGAACACCGCTTTTATGCAGCACAAATTTTACTTGGGAATCCACAAGAATTCAGTCTGTGTCCCCTTCTTGGAAATCTGACCCGCCGTTTCGCTAACGGGAATCATTACACAATTATATTTATTACTGTAACGCTAAAACATTAGTTTTCGAGGTTAGTTTTCGATATGCATATTTTCAGCATCCCCACAACATGAAACTGTGATTCCTTTTAATCTGTTCACCTGTATATCCGTCATAAAAATTATTCCACGGATATCGTTCGTACTCAGTTTCTAAAAGTAATTTCACCAAAGATATGTAAAGTAAGAATGAAAATAAATGTACCCTTATTACAGGCCATGTAGGCCCACAGGGAAGCGAGAGGTTAAGGCTCCCAACTTTGCAGACAATCGGCAACAGTAGCATGCCTGTCCTACGTTTTTGCTGCATTTATCTCTAAGGAAACACCCCGGTACTCGCTTCTGAGGCTGAGAAAACCCCAGAGCCATAGTGCATCCGGAAGGATTAGATCAATGGAGAAACTTCATAACCCCATCAGGATCGAATCCGCGGTCTTCCTGTTGCAGCGCAACGCCTTAACTGCGATTCTACCGCGCTCCTTCTTGAAGATATGTTTTATAGTAAGTTTTTTTCTGCAGCAAATGTACCATATTTATAAAATACGGTTCAGTCAGTGTTTTACCCAAGGGCAGGTCCTTCACTGCAAAGCCAGCATTCTCCACTCTTACCTATTTTCTGCCTTTCTCTTTGTCTCCGCATATGATCCATATATCTTAATGTCGTCTATCATCTCGTATCTTCTTCTGCCCCGAAGTCTTCTCCCGTTCGCCATTCCTTCCAGTGCATGCTTCAGCAGACAGTTTCTTCTGTACAGAGTGGAAGTGAAATATCCTTGCAGATTTTCACAACGAATAGTTCAAGTTGTTGTATGTATCAAAAAACTATAATATATTGGTGGAAAGTTCATAGTTTTTTTCAGAAAAAAAAATTGTTTTCCCAAATATTTAACAACCTCTTATTTGGTAACTATTTCGAGTAGGATCGTCATTTTTGTCCATATTGATAGGAAATCTAATAAAAAATAATTTATTCCTCTGGCGTAATTTCAATAGCGTGGACGGTTTTCGTGTAAATTTAATTTTAAAAACCTCTAATTTCAAGTCACTGCATATGCGACAAGTGGCAACGTCGAGGCAGAAAACAGCTCACCTACCAAGACACACCGAGTTCGTTGACCTCTTACATTTGTATCACGAGTAGAGTGAGTTAGCGGCGATGTTGCCAGACTGCTGAAACTTCAAACTTACTGTTCTAATTAAAACCGTGCATTTAATCACAAAACGTAATTCAGCTTTCCTATTCATTTCATAGTCCCTTTCAATCTCCAAGGTTATTTCACTTCCTCTCTGTATATGTACAGTATTGGCAACAAAACCGGACCGACCCTTCTAGCTGATTTCAGAGCCTTGTTCACTCAGAGCACGATAGACTGGTAACTAAGACTTTCATGGTTCGAATCCTTCCTGGAAGGGAAACGTTTTTTTGTTCCTTATCCAAATTTATTCCCAATACTTTTCGATTGCAGCGATATTTTACTACTTAATTAACTTATTATTCCCAGAACATGAATTTTACCAGCAATCGAAAAGTATTGGGAATAAATTTGAATAAGAAACAAAAAAAGTTTCCTTCCCAGGCAGGATTCGAACCACGAAGGTCTTAGTTACCAGTCTATTGTGCTCTGGAGTGAACAAGGCTCTGAAATCAGCTACAAGGGTCGGTTCGGTTTTTTTTGCCACTACTGTACACATGGAAATCTGCGAAATTATATGAAGAGTCCACAGCAAGAATGATGGATGTCACTTTCTTGTCGAAAATGAACTAAGACTGTCAATGCATAGCTCAAGACATATAGAATGTACATAGAGAGTTATATGGCATTGACACTGATAGTCATTGTCCAGTAATGATCGCAAAATCACAGTTAAGCTTTGAGCGCTAAGCATTTCAAACTTTCAATTGCTTTCTCCTGCAAAATGTATTCCAAATGACATCCATCATTCTTGCAGTGAACTCTTCTTATAGCATCTGCATGCAGGCTATTAACGCTTAAATTCACAAAGTATCCTATAGAATACACCAGGTTAATAGGCTATATGCTATAATTTTAATAGAACAATAGAAAAAAATTGGTAGGAAAATTAAATTTAACCAAAATTTCACAATACTATAATATTGTATTCTTTCTTTAATTAATCAATTTATATCAATACACCATATTGTATTTTATTATACTTTGATTCTGTATACAGAACATTTATGTATAAGATATTAGTGCTTTCACTTTAAAATGTTTTAGAATCCTTCTTTTTATTTTGTAATATGAAAGACAAAATTTTTTGTACGAGATCGTGCGTATTTGCTTGTTTTCCGCACAGAACCAATACGCGGTAAATGTGAAATACCACATTCAGTAGTCCCAACGTAACACACATAACAATTTCCCTCTTCTTACCGCTTAAGCGCGACATTCATTTTACTGCTTTAGGCTTTTAACATATTATTTTTAGAGACGTTTAACATAGTAATAATTATAAATTGGAAACTTACCACTGCAATTTCACCTAAATTGCAATGTTAATTATTGTTTTTAAATATTTGCAAAAATTAAGTAAAGTCTACTACTTCACGAAACTTATTGCATTCCTGATACAAGTAACATTAAGGAAGCCGTGAAAAAATCAACAAGATTCCAGATGCCGTTGTTATTACTGCAATATGTTATATAAATAATATTGTTAAAATATTAAAATGAAAAATAAATCATTACATAACCTTACCGTTTGCTTTAAGTTCGCATTTATAGACTGGAGAAAAAAAAGACAGACGTATATCACGGCCTGCTGGAGTATAGTAAACACAGAAAACATTTTATAGCAACAATGTTGAAGAAAGATATTTTGGATTTCCGAAGTTGCCGTCATTAAACAGAAACCAACATGAAGATTTCATTGCAACTAATTAGAAATTCGTCTTTCAGGTATGTAATAAACGATCTTCGCACAAAATAATGTACGATACACGAGCGGTATGTTTGTTTTCATGTTCTCGGAAATTAAAAAAGCTCAACTACGTTTCGTTTTTTCAATCATTTCCTTGACCATGAAAACGTCAACATACCGCTCTTGTAACGTATATTACTAATGTATTATCATTAATGTAATGCTTGTATTCTGTAATTCAATTTATACTAGTGGCTTGTGGAGCAAATGGTGCTGCAAACTAAGTTCATTAGACGTTCAAATAAAAATTTTTCAGATTTATTTTCAATGAAGAATACTTGTCTTTTTAATAGTTATTTGCTTCCATAATAATGAAACATGCTCCCTCTGAATGGATTTTTTTAGGCCAAATACTTTCTCTTGAACCTATCCAACTTCCGTTTTTGAGTTTCAACGCGAAGACCCAAGTATCAATGTCAGGACGATAGCAGCAGCTATTTCAGGTCATTGTGGATTGTAGGCGAAAGTTAAAATAATGTCAGGTTTGCTAAGCTTTCGAACAATAGCATTTTCGTATAGCTGCTGCATGTAAAACTTGAAATGTAGAGCGTAAAATCATTTTATCCTACTAAGAGATCTTGCTGAAATGATCTGGAGACTACAAAATTTTCTAGGCCTCTTATTTTATCAGTAAGTAATACCTTTTGATCTTTCCTTAGGAACTGTAATTTTTGCGCTCTGTCGAGCCAATACTGAAGACAATGACACATATCAATATCTACACTACACTGCCATTAAGTATATGAAAAAGACCCAACCCCACTGGGCTAATAAGTATAAAAATATTTGATTTTTAATAACAATATTATTATCTTACTTAAGTTTTGTAGTTATATATAGCAGCCACTCAGTAAATTATAAAAATGAAGATCTAAATTAAGATAATCTCTACATTTACTTACATAACCTCAAAACGTTTCACTTTCATCTCATCAATATAGCATCAGTATTATGTACAATTAATGAAAAATAGATGCATCATGATATTAACTATAATAATATTTAATTTCTAATGATAATAATGTCATCAAACCACCTCAAGTAGATTTGAATATCCAATACACAGCTGTACTCAGAAAATTATTATACACTGCAGAATCAGTTTTTAAATAACAAATTGAATTTAGCTCTAAATATGTCGGCAATCCTGCAGGTCACGGCCTTCGTGTAATAGCCTATTGTTTATTGTAGTGTGTGTTTTGTTTTGGAATTCAATCAAGTCGGCCGTGATTCGATAAAATTAGTTCTCAAAACTGACAACAGATGGATTTTGGAAAATAGGAAAATTATGTGGGAAAATTGACATTTCACTGAAAACTACTACTTTTCCGAAAAACTTTGGGTTCCAAGCTTCAAAATGAGGGGCCATTTATTAAAATCCGTTCAGCCGTTTTCCCATAATTTACATTACTAGTTCAAATTATATATATAGATATATTAAATTGTACAACATATAAAATATGGACATTGCGATAGTTGTTTTCTTTACAGTCCGGCACGGTTTAATAAACTAGTGTGAGAAATGAAGTATTGCCAATTTAAGTGTTAAACTTTAGTTTTGGAATCGGGAGAGGACTTTGGCTTGGCTTTTCCAGCCTGGACTCGGAATGAATCTTTGCACTTGGGCACGCTTTGGTCCATTGTGCTTTGGTCCATTGTGCTCATGCGATGGTTGTTCAAGTCCGACAGATGACCTGAGTGGCATTCGTGAATCTGATGCTGATAGATTCGGTGCCCTGCCTTAACTCTCAGAAAGCCAGGTCTCATCCCTAGACTAGTACCTGATAGGACCCAGGGTCCGTAGCCCCAAGCCCTTTCTAATTCAGCAACTGAAACCCTACTACCCGAAGATTTCACATCGGATAAATTTCTGGCTATTGAAGACGATAGAGGAAATGAGAAAGAGTCGGAGAGTTTTTGGAATAAAAGAGGGAAACGGGAGTACCCGAGAAAATCACCTGCAGCGTTTGCTTTGTCCACCACAAATTTGCATCATGATCAGGCCGGGATAGAATTCATACCTCCAGTATGGAAGACGAGTGACGTTATTGAAGGTGGTACTATTTGTTATTGTCATGTGAGTACAAATTTGGAATAAGAATTAGAATAAGAACTGGAATTGTGTGGTTTATGAAATGAAGAGATCTAAAAGAAAGTGATCGTTGAAAATATGGAAAACCCTTACTTTTAGTGGATATTTTTAATTTCTGTAGCCTGTTGTCCGAGTATAAATAGGTAATAAAAGAGCGCGTGTCATTATTGATATCCATTTCTAGTCCCTGTAGGTCTAGATTATATTCGTTGAAGCAGTCTTGTTCATGGTTGTTTTTACGTGACGAACCAAATTATCTGAAGTTTTTATATCCTCTTCTCAGTATTCAGATAATTTTTGTTGTATCCATAATTTTCTGTACTTTAACTTTCTAAGATCTGTCTTTTGAAAAGTGAATCGCCAGTTTTTTTTTATATTCTGTGAAATTTTCCACACCTGGATACCTTAAGAAAATATTATTTTTACTGTACAATATATAGTATTATTGTAAAGTTTCGTTTCTTTGTTTTTCAGTAGGCCTATTTACTTTTTACACGGTGTGAAGTTCATCACACATTTATTTTACAGTAGTTTTAATTATTCCAGATTAAAGGTGAAAGTGTTCACTGTAGATGCCATGAAGGCGCACGGGGTGGAATGCTTTCATGATGTTGGTACTAGAGTGAGGTATTGCGGTTAACACCACGCTCCAAAAGCCTTCCGCCCTTCAATTTGAGGCTGAGTGGACCTCGGCACCATTGTGGAAGTTTAACTATTCTACACCTTACAATTCATTTCGATTTTTTCAGATAAATCAGTTCAAGATTATAAATTTATTTTGAGTCTCAAGAGAGAAACTTAAAATAAATTCTTTTGTCGACAATAGGGTCTATATTTTCGATGTCTACTCTACACATACTGCACATGTATGATTTTCTAAATATTCATAAATTCAACTTGCATTAGTCTTTACATTTTCTTGACCTACTCTCGAGTTCTTAACTAACCACGCTCGAACACCCGTAAAAGGATTCCTATAGATTGTTATCTCATCATCATCATTGTCGTAGTCATTAAGTGAAAAATGTGTTATATCAACTTCTATAAAATGAAGTTATCGCCAAAATATGCCTGTAAGATTTTAGTACAATGATCTGTATAGTCCTCCGTCCAACACAAAACATTTCTTAGTAAAATAATATCTTAATTATATGGCACCATGTTGGGAAATCATCGCTGACACAGTACAGGAAAAATGCAAAATCACACACAGATTCCATATGTTCTCCGGCTTCCGAACTAACACTCTACATATATTTCTGGAATCGTCCATACGTACTACATGCAGTACCTATATGAAACATCTGGATTTAATGTTCCTAATTACGTCAGGTGAAGAATGTAGTGGCCTTCCAGGTTGGGGGTTGGGCGAAGGGCTAACAACCCATCACTGTAAAAAACAGAATATTTGGGGCTAAGAGGGATGAAGTTACAGTAGAATGGAGAAAGTTACACAACGCAGAACTGCACACATTGTACATATTCTTCACCTGACATAATTAGGAACATTAAATCCAGACGTTTGAGATGGGTAGGACATGTGGCACGTATGGGCGAATCCAGAAATGCTTATAGAGTGTTAGTTGGGAGGCCGGAGGGAAAAAGACCTTTTGAGAGGCCGAGACGTAGATGGGAGGATAATATTAAAATGTATTTGAGGGCGATGAGATATGATGATAGGGACTGGATTACTCTTGCACAGGATAGGGACCAATGGCGGGCTTATGTGAGGGCGGCAATGAACCTCCAGTTTCTTAAAAGCCATTTGTAAGTAAGTACTGTAAGAAGAATACAGCGCGTGCAGTTCTACCTTATGTAACTTTCTCCAGTCTCCTGTAACTTCAGCCCTCTTAGCCTCAATATTCTCCTAAGCACCTTATTCTCAAACACCCTTAGCCTCTGTTTTTTCTCTCAAAGTGAGAGTCCAAGTTTCACAACCATACAGAACAACCGGTAATATAACTGTTTTATAAATCACATGTTAGATGCACAGTCAGAAAGTTTTCGCTACAATTTTTTTCGATGTTTCGTGATGATGATCATCATCCTTATGGTCGATCTGGTTGGCAAGTTGGTATAGCGCTGGCCTTCTATGCCCAAGGTTGCGGGTTCGATCCCGGGCCAGATCGATGGCATTTAAGTGTGCTTAAATGCGACAGGCTCATGTCAGTAGATTTACTGGCATGTAAAAGAACTCCTGCGGGACAAAATTCCGGCACATCCGGCGACGCTGATATAACCTCTGCAGTTGCGAGCGTCGTTAAATAAAACATAACATCATCCTTATGATTACCGGTATGCATTTTAAATATAAATAAAAACATTGAGTTGACCATTTAAAAAGGCATGGCAGATCATCTGTTTAGACTTAAGATAGACTTTAAAACTAAGCTACAACAGAAGTCAATTAAACAACTTCCGGTTGCGGTACAAATAATTTGCATGTCTATTTACGTTTGTCCAAGACTGTTTGCTCGTGTTCATTTAACAATGCATGGCGGTAGGAAGGAAAGATGTATGACAAAGCGACTGGAATGTGAAACCAATCATTCATCTAGGAAGTTAATGTGTGGAACGTCCAAGTTCCTACACGATGTAGGTCTTAGTCACCAGGACAGTTTTATTGTTACTGTTGTCATTAACAATTTTTACACGCCCTGCATTAATTAGTTTCGAGAATGCGTTCGACCATTGCAAGGCACGACAAGATGCTATTTGCATATGTAATGTCTGTCAGTGTTCCTTGAGTTAGCAGTTAGACATACATAGGCTACGTGTTTGAAATTGTTCCCCTTTGTCATACATGAAATACGTCTGACCATAGTATATTTCTGCCATCTATTCAGCTTCGAAAGGTCGTAAAAGCATTCATCCTCCTTCTTAAATAGTAGGCTATAAAATCAAACGTTGTTGTAGGATGGCAATATTGCAGTTTTCACACACCAATATACTATATCATGTTGTCGTTATATTTTATTTTATTTTTACGATGAACTTGTGCATAAGGCGTTAAATAAATTTTGGTACATACTTGATAAAATTAAAAGTAATAGGAAAATTGAGGAAGCATGTTTCTATCAGTTATAAATGAATAATATTTCCACGTTTCCAATATTATTTGTTAATACACATTCACTACCAGCCACTTCTTCACACATTCGCTACTACAGAAGCTATTCAGAGGTAATGATATATGTCGAAAATAATAGTAATTTGCGTTACAAGCGCGGTATGTTGAAGTTTTCATGTTCGAGGAAAAGTTTGAAAAAGCGAAACGTTGTTGAGCTTTTTTAATTTCCGAGAATTGAAAGAAAACATATCGCTCGTGTATCGTACATTATTTTGTGCGAAGATCGTTTATTACATACCTGAAAGAGGAATTTCTAACTAGTTGCAATGGAATCTCCATCTTGGTTTCTGTTCAATGACGGCAAATTTGCAAAACAGAAATATCTATCTTCAACATTGTTGCTTTAAAATGTTTTGTGCGAGATCGAGCGTATTTGCTTGTTTTCCGCACAGAACCTATACGCGGTAAGTGTGAAATACCACATTCAGTATTCCCAACGTAACACACACAACAATTTCCCTCTTCTTACCGCTTAAGAGCGACATTCATTTTACTGCTTTAGGCTTTTAACACATTATTTTTAGAGACGTTTAACATAGTAATAATTATAAATTGGAAACTTACCACTGCAATTTCACCTAAATTGCAATGTTAATTATTGTTTTTAAATATTTAAAAAAATTAAGTAAAGTCTACTACTCCACGAAACTTATTGCATTCCTGATACAAGTAACATTAAGGAAGGCTTTTAACACATTATTTTTAGAGACGTTTAACATAGTAATAATTATAAATTGGAAACTTACCACTGCAATTTCACCTAAATTGCAATGTTAATTATTGTTTTTAAATATTTAAAAAAATTAAGTAAAGTCTACTACTCCACGAAACTTATTGCATTCCTGATACAAGTAACATTAAGGAAGCCGTGAAAAAATCAACGAGATTCCAGATGCCGATGTTATTACTGCAATATGTTATATAAATAATATTGTTAAAATATTAAAATGAAAAATAAATCATTACATAACCTTACCGTTTGTTTTAAGTTCGCATTTATAGACTGGGGGAAAAAAGACAGACGTATATCACGGCCTGCTGGAGTATAGTAAACACAGAAAACATTTTACAGCAACAATGTTGAAGAAAGATATTTTGGTGTTCCGAAGTTGGCATCATTAAACAGACACCAACATGGAGATTTCATTGCAACTAATTAGAAATTCGTCTTTCAGGCATGTAGTAAACGATCTTCGCACAAAATAATGTACGATACACGAGCGGTATGTTTGTTTTCATGTTCTCGAAAATTAAAAAGCTCAATTACGTTTCGCTTTTTCAATCTTTTCCTCGACCATGGAAACGTCAACATACCGCTTTTGTAACGTATATTACTATTCTGTGTTTACTATACTCCAGCAGGCCGTGATATACGTATGTCTTTTCCCCCCCCCCCCTATCTATAAATGCGAACTTATAACAAACGGTAAGGTTATGTAATGATTTAGAGTTTACTTAATTTTTACAAATATTTAAAAACAATAATTAACAGTGCAATTTAGGTCAAATTTCAGTGGTAAGTTTCCAATTTATAATTATTACTATATTGAACGTCCCTAAAAATAATATGTTAACAGCCTAAAGCAGTAAAATCAATATGTCGCTTAAGCGGTAAGAAGAGGGAAATTGTTATGTGTGTTAGGTTGGGAATACTGAATGTGGAATTTTAGACTTTCCGCGGATTGGTTTTGTGCGGAAACCAAGCAAATACGCACGATCTCGCACAAAATAATGTTGGAGTCGGAGTCTGAATTCAATGTAGAAAATCTCGAGTCTAGCGCTGAGAACTTACTAAAAAATTGTCGTTCTTTTCTCTTATTTTTTTCGTTCCTGCTCTTCTTATTCTTAATGTGTTTGTTCTTGTTTTCCATTTATTTCGTATTAAAAGTATTTTAACGTACAGTTATGAAACATTGTAAGATAATGCATTAAAAAATAATTTTAACTTGATTTTTTTTTTAATTGAAGTCAAATATTTAATTCTGAGGTTACGTTACACATCATCATTCTAATCATTAGAGTAAATATGACAAAGCCTTGATTTTCATAAATTACTTATTGAAGAGCTACGAGTTAAGTTCATTTTCAGTAATTTAACAGGAAGTAAAAACAACTGTGGCTGCTGTTTCGATTTGTACTGGATGTTTCCTGATGGTTTCTCATTGTTGTTCACAAATATGTGTTTTCAGCATAGGTAAAATAATAAATCTTCAGGTTAATGCCCAGTTTCTGAAAAGACAGTTACCTGTACATACAGAGTTGTCTATGATTTAACGTGCTTATATGTTTAAAATGAGTTTTCGAAACAGCAGTTATCGTCATCTTTACAGTTATCTATGCTTCGGCCTGTAGTTGCCTGGCTGTTAGTACTGATTCGAACAAACACCGACATGCGACGCTACTGCATTACTGTTTTGTAAACTATAATAACCGATATTAAATAACAATATAGATCACAATAAATTGATTTACTATATTATCTGTATAGTTTTAAAAATTTGGCATTTTATTTACGTAACTTACGGTAAATGTTTTACTTTCTATGACATATATTATTAGGATAATAATGTGTTTTTTTAACGTAAGCAACGGTTTGTAAACACAATTTTGAACATCTCAAGTTTAATTTTCGTCATCAACTAAAGATTCTATGTCGTCAGTCGAGGAATATTTTATTCTTGGGTATTCTACCAATGCCAATGGTATTTCGGACTCTGAAAAGTCGATTTGAATACATGAAAACATTCATATGAACGAATGTTATAGTAATATACGTTACAAGAGCGGTATGTTGACGTTTTCATGGTCGAGGAAAAGATTGAAAAAGCGAAACGTAGTTGAGCTTTTTTAATTTCCGAGAACATGAAAACAAACATACCGCTCGTGTATCGTACATTATTTTGTGCGAAGATCGTTTATTACATACCTGAAAGACGAATTTCTAATTAGTTGCAATGAAATCTCCATGTTAGTTTCTGTTTAATGACGGCAACTTCGGAAAACCAAATATCTTGTTGCTATAAAATGTTTTCTCTGTTTACTATACTCCAGCAGGCCGTGATATACGTCTGTCTTTTTTTTCCCCCAGTCTATAAATGCGAACTTAAAACAAACGGTAAGGTTATGTAATGATTTATTTTTCATTTTAATATTTTAACAATGTTATTTATATAACATATTGCAGTAATAACATCGGCATCTGGAATCTCGTTGATTTTTTCACGCCTTCCTTAATGTTACTTGTATCAGGAATGCAATAAGTTTCGTGGAGTAGTAGACTTTACTTAATTTTTGCAAATATTTAAAAACAATAATTAACATTGCAATTTAGGTGAAATTGCAGTGGTAAGTTTCCAATTTATAATTATTACTATGTTAAACGTCTCTAAAAATAATACGTTAAAAGCCTAAAGCAGTAAAATGAATGTCGCGCTTAAGCAGTAAGAAGAGGGAAATTGTTATGTGTGTTACGTTGGGAATACTGAATGTGGTATTTCGCACTTACCGCGTATTGGTTCTGCGCGGGAAACAAGCAAATACGCACGATCTCGCACAAAATATTTTAACACGTTTATCAGTATGGCTGCCATAGCCACCACAGCTGAATATGGTTACAGTTTTGAAGGAAAAGTTACATCTAGCCCTTTTCACTAGTATTATTTACCTCGATGATCACGCCAAATACCAACAATTATTGCTTTTTCAATCATATTACGATTGAGATGGAAGTGCACAAGTACACTATCTTTATCACACGGTTCTTTAATTAAAAAGCCTTGCACCTACTAGTACAGAGTTCACTGTGTACCTGTCAGCCATATTACTCTGAAAACTACTGCAAACAAAAGTAACTATAAATAACTAAAAAATCACCAACAAAATACTAGTGGAGACATCTATGGACGACAATAGATACTGAACTTGAAGTTATCTCAACTGTAAGTTACAAGCACTGATGAATCTACATTTAACTTTCCGGAAACTAATGAAAGTTATCAGTGTAGTTAAATTTATAAGAGCAGTTAAGTAACTGAGAGTTAACTGAGGTGTACCAGAAACATAAATCTACGTTTTAGACAGGACTATTCCTAAAGAAATAAATTAATACGAATTGTGCGATGCTTTTTATTGACCAAAATCCCAGGAGCAGTACAATACATGTATGTGTTTGTAAATTTATTCCTTACATTTATACAAAATTCTCATCATTCACCTCGAAATGCATGCAACAAGATGCTACCTACTTCCCTAGGATCAACGGTGAACATCTGACAGTAACAGGGCAAAACTTCTAACAGTACTCGGAAACATGTAGGCCTAAACATGATACTTTGACTCGCCACGTACTCGCTTGCTGCCTCCAGCATATCGTCTGGCCGGTAATTTGAATCGCCAGTGTTTATTTCACTTATAATTGGAACTCGAAAGTTGGTGAAATATCATCTTTTTTTCTGAGACCTCGCAGACAATTCCGGTATGGCATAGTTGCGCCCCGCGGTCAATTGGGAGGCCTAGGCATGGCATAATTGCGCACCGAAGAAATCAGGTATCAGAAGGGACATGGCATAGTTGCGCCCCGAAGAAATCAGGTAGCAGAATGGACATGGCATAGTTGCGCCCCGATGGGCATAGTACACACGAAAGTGATTGTCATAATATAAACAAATTACTTACAAATATTACAGTGATAGCTGCATTGAAATGAGGTAGGCCTAGCATATGATCAATTTTTCTATTTAAAATAACACTTTTTTTTATCGATCACACACAATGAATGAACTGCATTTTTTGTTTGTACATCGATATCTTAACTCTACGGTACAGGGTTTCGAAAATTGAAACTTAGAACCATTGCGAATTATTAACTCTTTACCCTTTTCACTAAACTTAACATTCATTTTAAATTAACCTCACTATACACCACAGACGGTGTGAAAATCATTAATAAAATGTCAAAGACTGCTAAGCCCCATATTCCAACAGCTCACTCATTTGAATATGTCAGTTAATAAAGTACTGTCAACTTCATGGTGTTCATTTTAACGGTAGGCTGTTGATAATCACTGCATAAACAGTAGAAAAACAGTTAATAAAGTACTGCCAACTTCATTAACGGTAGGCTATCGATAATCACTGCATAAACAGTAGAAAAACAGCTATTATAAAATACTGCCAACTTCATGGTGTTCATTTTAACGGTATGGATAATGAATATACATAAATCGCATAAGAAATAAATAAGGTTGGTTGATTACGAGGCTCGAGTTTCCGTAGTGTCTTTTTCTCTACCTATTTCATCGGGGCGCAACTATGCCATCCCCTTTTCTCTACTTGATGGGAACGGGGCGCAACTATGCCCACAAAACAGGGACCCTATTTTATCTGCTGCATTTTATCTGCGCAACTATGTCCTGCCCGACAATTCAGGATGCAATACAAACTCGTTTCACTTCAATAAGAACTATTATAGCCTACTTTTATGTTGCATTTTTTTATTTTTTTACTTTTGGTCATTTTTAGGAAATGTTCTATCTTTTGTTGCATTTTTTCTCTTTTCTGCTTAGGAACGGATATTTTTTTACGGTATACTCATAGTCTATTTTCCAACCTACTGCAGATTGCTTACGCAATTCGTTTGCGTCTTACAAGACTTTTCCTTTCCAACTGCCTTGACTCCTGCAAGGGAACAAGATGCTAAGGAGATTAAGAACAAGAAAACTAAAAAAAAAACAAGAGAATACCAAAGAATTTAAGAACAAGACAAAGAAATGAACAAGAGGAAGCAAAGAAGATAAAAAAACAAGACAGAAAATGAAGTTAAGAGCAATACAACAAAAAATAACAAGGACAAGAGACCAAGAGACTAAAGAGATTAAGACAAGAAAAAGAACAAGAAAATACACCAATGAAGTTAAAAAGAGAAAAAAAAAAACAAGAGCAAGAGGACAAGAGACTAAAGAGGTTAAGAACAAGACAACAAAGGAACAAGAACAATTCACCATGGAGGTTGGAAACAAGGCAAAAAGAACAAGAAAACATGAGACTAAGGTTAAGAAAAATAAAACAAAAATAACAAGAACAAAAGACCGAGGAATTTAAGAACAAGACAACGAAATAAACAAGAGACGAAGGAGGTTAAGAAGAATGCAAGGAAAAGAACAAGAGCAAGAAATCAAGGAGGTTAAAGACAACCGAACAAAGAGACCAAGTATAGCAGACCAAGGAGATTAGAAACAGAATAAAACGATTAAGATGCAGAACAAATACAAAAGTAACAAGAAAAATAACAGGAACAGGAGAGGGAAAAGAGGAAAAAGGCAAATGGGGATAGAAAGTGAGGAAGTAGAGGAATAAGGACAAGCAGAGCAAGAGGAGCAAGAAGAATAAGAAAAAGACAAATAAATGTAACTAGAAAGAACATAAGGGTCAAAGTATAGGAAGAAGAAAAGCGAGAAGAACATAATGAGCGAGAATTAGGCCTATACAAGCAATAAAAACAATAACACTAGTAAGTTAACAAAAGGAATAATGAAAAGAGGATTTCTTGTGTGATGTA
Source organism: Periplaneta americana (assembly GCF_040183065.1). Lineage (NCBI taxonomy): Eukaryota > Metazoa > Arthropoda > Insecta > Blattodea > Blattidae > Periplaneta > Periplaneta americana. Next base: position 169,532,416 of record NC_091117.1, read on the forward strand.
TACATATTTGAACGCAGCCTCGTAGGAGAGAGGTGGACAGAGTACAATGCAGGATTCTACTACAATGAACATGTGATGACGGGCGATATAGACAGCTACTCCTGTAGAGTCTGAAATATTGAATACACGTAACGTGCATAAAATTTTGAATAAAAGAGGGAACGACCATGATAAATTTACTAACAGTTCCATCAAAAACTAGGAAAGTCTGCGTGACACAAAAGCACCGTGTAATTAAAACTATTACAACTGTCACTTCCTGCTCCGTGAACTCAATGAATAGTTCATCCACGGCCTGACATCATGCCTCTCTCATTTCATTCATTATTTACTCAGTCGGTCGACTCCAGGCAGTTCACGTCTCGTAACAATTCCTGTACCGAAAGGAAGCAATAGCTATTGTCTAGTGATACTTCGGCCCACGGCCGCATGGTGGTGGATTCGAATCCCAACTAGAATATGTACTTAGGCCTATGTATGTTCGTAGTTAGTGTAATGTTCTGTCTTGTCTCTGGTGAAAATTAGCTCCACATCGAGGTAGCAGGCCTGCCACTATGCCCGCCTAGCTTAGGTTCAAGAAAAATCGTATCGACTTGGATCAAGACCCGATATGAGATCCCAGAATATATGTGTGTGCGTGCGTGATGCACGGGTGTGTGTGTGTGTATGTATGTATGTATGTATGTATGTATGTATGTATGTATGTATGTATGTGTGTATGTATGTGTGTAGTAGGTTGTTTTATGACGCTTTATCAACATCTCAGGTTATTTAGCGCCTGAATGAGATGAAGGTGATAACGCCGGTGAAATGAGTCCGGGGGCCAACACCGAAAGTTACCCAGCATTTGCTCATATTAGGTTGAGGGAAAACCCCGGAAAAAACCTCAACCAGGTAACTTGCCCCGACCGGGAATCGAACCCGGCTAGACGTGCTAGCCGTTACTCCACAAGTGTGGACTATATGTGTGTATGTATGTATGTATGTATGTATGTATGTATGTATGTATGTATTATGTATGTATGCATGTATGCAAGGCTTATGTACAGTAGTGGCAAAAAAAAAAAACCGGACCGACCCTTGTAGCTGATTTCAGAGCCTTGTTCACAGTGACAGCACGATGGACTGGTAAATAAGACTTTCGTGGTTCGAATCCTGCCTGGGAAGGAAAGTTTTTTTTGTTTCTTATCCAAATTCATTCCCAATACTTTTCGATTGCAGCGATATTTTACTATTAAATTAACATTACTTATTATTCCCAGAACATGAATTATTATGAACAGCTTATTTTCTAATGGCTTTCGAAATGAGCTACGTCATCAGTCGAAACTACAACAATTTCAATAGATTACTCGCTATCTTGTGAATGCGGGCGTGGCATGCGCAGTGGCTCATTTCCGTCGGTCCGGTTTTTTTTGCCACTACTGTACATACATAGTGTACATACATACATACATACATACTGTACATACATACATACAGTACATACATACTGTACATACATACATACATACATACATACATACATACATACATACATACATACATACATACTGTACATACACGCATGCATTCATGCATGCATGCATACATACATACATTACATACATACATAGCCTACATACATACATACACGCATGCATACATACACACATACATACATATACACATTTACTCGTCTCTCGCTTTCTATATTTATTTCTTCCTTGTCTGTCTGTATGTCTGTGTTTCATCATTGTTTTTGTTTGTATATCTTTCTTATTTCCTTCTTTCTCCTTTTTTTCTTATGATCCTCTTTTACTCGTTTCTTTATTTTTCTTCATCACCATTTTTCTCCTTCTTTGCTCTTCATTTTATTGTCTCCTCTGTCTTTTCCAATTTGTTTAATCCTCTTTAGTAAGTTATTTCTTCTTTTCCTTTTTTCTCTGTTCATTATTATTATTATTATTATTATTATTATTATTATTATTATTATTATTATTATTATTATTATTATTTTCCTCTTTCTCTAGGTCAAATTTATATATTTTTTCTTATTATCATCTCCTCATCCCTCTCACGTAGGGCTATTGGTTTTGTTCCTTTTGATATTCCGTTTATTTTTTTATCTCGTATATTTATTCTTCCTCCGTTTGTGTTTCTAACTCTTTTCTGCTTTTCTTCTCTTTTCTACTTCTTTCTTCTTGCTTTTCTTTTGTGTCCATTTTATTTGCCTTCTCTTTTCGTTCTTCCTTAATTTCTTCTTTCCTTCCTCTCTGTCTTTTCCTTCCATTTCGCTCTTCGTACACTGCCTATTCTCAATTTCCATCCTCCTCCAGATTTTTGTATTCCTTCTGTCTCCCTTCTCTTCCTTGCCTCATTCAACAATAATTCTTGTGAGAAAAATATGTGTCGTCATCATATATTCACTTATTTCAATTATTATGTGACTCCTAGCGCTATTGAGAGATTTGAATCTACTGCCACATCGCACCGCCGCGAGACCACAACCATCTAGATAGCAAGCGTCGCCTGACTGGTGCTGTTTTATGGTGGACATGTTACTGTTTTAACTTGCTTCATTAAACCCCGGCTGGCTACTGTCTAATTTATCTATTAGCTTGCATGCCTTGCTGCACTCGACCACCAGGATGCATGCAAACCGCTTTAAGTACGTACATTAGTACCCTGCTCAGTTCATTTTTTACTATAAAAGTCTCATTTAATGGAAGACGTAATGAATGAAACGACTTCTGTGTTTCAGGAAAGAGAATAGTGTTATGAATGCGTCCTGTGTGTAAGGTTTGTATCCGGTACAGTGAGGTTCGATCCCCTAGACCATTGTAAAGAGATGCTAATTAACAAGTGCAAATAATAATAATAATACTAATAATAATAATAATAATAATAATAGTAATAATAATAATAATAATAATAATAATAATAATAATTCATTCATAGTATTCTGCCCAAGGGCAGGTCTTTCACTCCAAACCCAGCATTCTCCAGTCTTTTCTATTTTCTGCCTTCCTCTTTGTCTCGGCATATGATCCATTTATATTTTAATGTCTTCTATCATCTGATATCTTCTTCTGCCCCAAACTTTTCACCCGATCACCATTCCTTCCAGTGCATCCTTCAGAAGACAGTTTCTTCTCAGCCAGTGACCCAGCCAATTCCTTTTCCTCATCCTGATCAGTTTCAGCACCATTATTTCTTCATCCACCCTTTCCAACACAGCTTCGTTTCTTATTCTGTCTGTCCATTTCACACGCTCCATCCTTCTCCATATCCACATTTCAAATGCTTCTAGTAGCTTCTATTCACTTCTTCGTAATGTCCATGTTTCTGCCCCTTACAATGCCACACTCCATACAAAGCACTTCACTAGTCTCTTTCTTAGTTCTTTCTCCAAAGGTCCGCAGAATAATAAGAATAATAACAATAATAATAATTATTATTATCATCATTATAATCATCATATCCAGTGATTGAAGCGGTGTCATTTCTCTTTTCTGTATCTTTGACCCGTGTTCGTACTTCGGCAGGAAATTAGGAAGTTTGTAGAGATTAGATGTGTTCCTAAACTATTTCAGTGAAGAGGAAACATGACAATTCAAAACAGAAAATTATCATTATCACCATAATCATCATTAGATCTTCCACTGTTTTTCAAAATATTAAAACAAAGCTTTGAATCTGGTAAACACTGTTTGTACTCTCCGTAGGGAATTCATTATATAAAAATGACATTCTATGCCATCCTGACACCATATCCCTGGGAGAATGCCTACGATTATCCTCTGTCGCTAGTTTGTGAAGGAACTCTTCAATACGCGTTGCTGATATACAGTCTTAGAAAAAAGTAATTGTCGCACAGATAATTTGTAAATTCCAGAAAGGAGGCAGTGGACATGATCAGACATACAACGAAACAAAACTAATTGTATTACCTCAATATTAGTTCTTCTCTTGTGAAACAGGTAGCTCGTCCTCTGATCATGCGCACTGCCTTCTTTCCGGGACTTGAAAAGTATCAGTGCGACAAAACTTTTTTCTAATACTGTACCTACTACTAGCCATTTTATCTGCCAGGTGTGTGTACCGAAAAGTAATAGGCCTATATAATATTCAATCACTTAATGACAGGCCTACCGTATTATGACATTGAAGCTTTTACAAAAGGATAGTTTTTGGCGTAGCTCTTGAATGTTTCAAGCTTTCTTCAAATAAAACAAATTCCCAATCAGTGGCGGCTCATGAACTTGTGGATTGGGGGAGCTGCAGTAGATTTTGGTACATACAAATTTCACTTCTTGATATTATTACTAATAAGTATAGGACAAAAATAAATGCACTACATATCGAAAAATCAAAACTTCCTGACTTAGTTGGGAGATGCCTGTGGCATCATTTGCCATAATCGCTAAAAAAACTGATACCATCGATTTCAGTCTGAATTTCAAATCAGCAGACACTCAACATGCAATCTACCAGTTCATCCTGAATTTCTTTAGAATTACCTTTAAACAGTGGCATGTTCCAAATGATTTGTGAGAGACTCTTTTAGATTACTCACGAAATACACCAGAGTTCTTCGAATTGTTTTTTCATCATGTCCCCTAAGAGGAAGTTCATATTGGCCACAAAATTTGATACAATCAATATGTTTAAAAATAATTTCACGATTTTTCCTCATGTCTTGATTATGTTTGAGAATGTTTGTTCTGTTCATTTCACTTAGTTGCGCAGCAATATTAGTTTTTCCTAACATAGCCAATGAAACAACATTTTTCAGGTGAGACTGCGAAGTTTCCTGCTTTTTAATTTGTAGGGGTAAATGTCCTAAATCTGTCACACCACTGTCAGCGAAGAGGAGGCAAGGAAAACAAAATACAGAATTATTTTTGTTCACATCCACGTAACCACAAATGCTTAGCGTAATTTGATTTCTTACATATGTGCACTCTTTCGGCTAGATGAAGCTTAAGTAAGATTTAAGTCGGGTAACGGACGACCCTATAATTTCACTTCATTACATCAATCTTCTCCACGAGGGAAAGTTGAGAAAAATAAAATTAATATTCTGTAATTCACACACTGTCATGCTTGCACATTTGCACTGGTTAAGTTACGGTAATAAGACGTCACACCAAAGCAACACTCAGATATACTGATGGTCAACAATGTTCTAAAACTGGAAAAGAAGTCTCTTTCGTATTTTATGTGCTATATCAAAAGGATTCTACTCGTGCAATCATTTTGAGTTAAGGCAAATCCTAAGATTCTACTGGAGACTGGATATATACGTAACAATAAGGCATAAAAGAATATTAATTTCGTTATATTAACTCGATAAGATTCTACAACATTAAGTATGTGAAGAGAAAATAAAAATGTTGTCATTAAGTTTCAAGGGAATAGAGGATCCATTTGACGTAGCATTATAATAGCGACGTGGGAGTGGGGGAAAGTTCTTCCCTTACGGCCTGGCACTGCAAGCCACTGCAAGCCACTGCAGCGAAATATGGGTTTTAACAGCGGCAGTTTCCCTCTACTTCCCTTCACCTCTCTATCCCCTGCCCAAGCAAGAGACACTCTCTATGAGCTGCCCACCCTGCAGATCCCAGGACGACTTTGAATGAAGTGTCAATTCCAATACAGTCGACGCGCAAAAAGATTATGCATAAGACAATAGTACATATTCCCGGCCAGATGAAATATAAAGCAATTTACCAATAAAAGCTGTAACAATTCTTCTAAAAATTAAAACAAATATTATTATTATTTTCCTGTCAAAGCAGGAAGTGTTCAAAGGAGTAGACTGTCACACTCTTGCGATATATGTAGCACGAATCTTTATATTGATTCTGTAAACAAACTCCAATAATAATTAATTGATGTATGTGGAACGATGATCTAAATACCTATTAGTAAAAAAATCTTGTGTGCCCAATTTGTGTAATCTTTGTCAATTATGTTTCGTGTTATCATGACCATGTATTACAGACTTACATAATCACCATTATCATTATCTGTATCATAATCATGATCATGATCATGAATACTTTAACCTTGAAGACCAGTTCCACTCATTTCACTAATAGGCTATGTATAACGATTTACGAAAATGACAACTTAACTATCATGCATCTTCTAGTTAAAAAGATTGCAAACTTCATATAATTTTATTATATTTTATGAACATACTGTATACTGATTTACATTACATTCGTAGGCTACATTAAATTAAATTACATATCGTGCCATTTAATGAGCACAGACAATAATAAAACATTTCGTATTAGTTATTAGTAGGGCTAGGATTTTGATGACATTGCATCTTTTTTCTAGTAAGCCAGAAACATAGCTGCTTTAGTATTTATATGTTATGTGATAAACTGAGTGCTTTAAGACATATTTGTTAGGGCATTTTTTTTTGCATGTTTTCATTTAATTTTGGCCATAAATCCCTATTATTAATGTAAAATATTATTATTTCCTTCGGTATTTTCTCTATATATTTTGTCCATTAATACCCATTATTTTGTATATTATTTTAATCGTTTTTCTATACAAATATTGCCATTTTAACGTAGTAAACCCCATGTAACGGATCAGTCCAACCACCCCTTCAACATAGACTCCTCTATACCTGCTAGTTCCGGTTGAATGACCTTATGGTGGACTATATGGAACTACATCAGGTAAAATATAATGAAAGTGTACTACTTAGAAAAATTATGTAAAATTAAATAAACTTGAATGTTGGTACTAGAATTTAATTTAATTGCTAGCCTAAATATTAATATTCCTACTAAGTGAATTATGTAAGATCAATTTTAGGGCATTTTAAGGGCATTTTGAAAGATTTATAGGTCATAAATGCATTGTTTTAGGACATTTTTTTCATTATTTATAGGTCATCAAAATCCTAGCCCTAGTTATTAGACTATCGATTAATCTTTCAGAATACTGAACGTTTAAGGCAATGCTGAAAGCATATTTTATTAGAGTATAAAAAACGAAATCTTGGAAGTCAATAAAGATTAATATTGAAAGCTGTATGCTAAAAATGTAGCAAAATGGCGTGATGTATGTGTAATATACCTGAATAGTGGTATCGTATATATCTCTTAAAATATAACCTGAATCAGAGCTCCAATAACTGTTAATATTTCATGGTAACTTATAAAGACTTTTCTAATTATCATGTAAATGTGTCTGCTAACTATGCAATCCTTTATTATAAATTTATAGATTCGATTCCAAGCGACATTTTCGCAAGTTTGGCTAGAGGAGTAATTAATTAATTTTAACGAACTAGGAACCAGTGACATAATTCATGTAAGCACCAATAAAGTGGTGTCCCACTTCAAACACATACATAAAAGGAATGATTTCAGACCGTATCCAGCACCTACCGAATTGCCGAGTGGTCTTCTTTCACTATTCGCTACAGTCTACTCCACTAATTTTATTTTATTACAGTTCGATCTACAGAAGATTTCAAATATATGACCTAGATAGGCATAATATAGTAGTTTACATAAGCGTTTCTGTTAATTTACTGGTTGTAATAAATTGCTCGTGAATCTGCTAAATTTGAGCAGTTCTAAGCGACGCATCAGATTTCGATTACTTTTCCCATTTCCCGACAGAATAAGAAATAATAATAATAATAATAATAATAATAATAATAATAATAATAATAATAATAATAGTTTTTATTTTCCCTGGCAGAGTTAAGGCCATCAGGCCTTCTCTTCCACTCTACCAGGATCAAATCACATACAGAAAAATACATACCGGTATACAAATATTAACTTAAAAAAATAATAATAATAAAAAATAACAAAATAAAAAGAGAGAGATTGAATACATAAGCCTATATATAATCAGTATTAACTTAAAAATGATAATAAAAAATAAATATAATAAAAAAGAGAGATTGAATACATAATCACAAGAAGGAAAATACATTCTAGTATACAAGTATTAACTTAAAAAAAGAAGAATTAATACATATGAATATAATCTCACAACTAAAGAAATAGTACAATTAGTATGATCAGCACAGCACGTGTTACATTGAGACAATGACAATTACCTAGATATTAGTGTTAATGGAAAAATAAAGTAATGACTGTATAAAATAATAATAATAATAATAATAATAATAATAATAATAATAATAATAATAAATAAAAATTATACCTAAAAAACCTAATCCTGTGCATTTAAAATATTTCTAAACAACCTAATTTTAAACAACTGAGGACTAAGACTACCCCTGAATTTCCAGCGGCAGCGAATTCCATGAGCGGGCCATGGCTATTGAGAAAGAACTTGAGTACAGAGATGTCTAATGATGTGGTATTGATAACAACAGATTGTGCTGTGAACGTGTATTACGATTACGGTGTGAAGCTAGGAGAGTAAACCGAGAGGCAAGGTAGTTGGGTGTGGAATCATGTATAATTCGATATAGCAGGCAAAGAGAATATACTAAACTTCGGTCTTGCAAGCGGAGCCAGGAGAGTGATAGAAATAGAAGTTTGAGATAAAATGTATATAGGACTACACCTTAGTAATATATTTACTCCTGTCTACTTGCTCTACTCTTTGCGACGACTCAGTTGCAGCTCAGTTTCTTGGTGGCTTTCCATTTGAGAGATGGAATTCGGTTACAAGCAAAACCTGTAAATTTGGTGTGGATAAAAGTCTATGGGACGGGTTTTTCAAATTAATTTCACTTCTTTAACTGTTATCTCCCGCCATTATTCTGCGATCACTGCCATTATCAAATACAATCTAAACAGCTTTTATAGACGAAGTGACATTAAATAAATTATAGCAAGTTTGTCACTGCAATTCTATTCCGAGGGTAGTGTCTGGTACAACGTGTTCCATTCAAACCTCCCTGATTTCAATTAATCATTGCGAACAAGGTATGCGGGTTTAGAAAATGAGACTGATACTAAAAGAAAGACAAACTCAAATAATTTGTATTTCATTTGTTTGAAGTTTATTGTTTTGTCACTACATTGCGCAACAATCGCAAAAGCAAAAATGGCGACTCCACAGCAACGCGGCCAAATGGTGGTGTGATAACTTATGTGGTGACGAAATCCATGATTTAAACGCAACGAAATTACAGACGAGTGTACGGAGGAGTTGCACCTGATGCAAAATCAATTAGGCTCTGGTTGAATAAGTTGCTTACGACCGGCAGTGTCCTAAAACAATCTGGTGGAGCTCGGCGTTCCGTGACAGAAGGAAAAGTGCAAGAAATTTGAGCGTTTGCCCGCGTTGCCTTTGAGTTGCCATTTTTGCTTTTGCGAATGTTGCGCAACGTAGTGACAAAACAATCAACTTCAGACAAATGAAATACAAATTCTTTGAGTTTCTCTTTCTTTTAGTATCAGTCTCATTTCATAAATCCGCATACCTTGTTAGCAATGATTAATTGAAATCTGGGAAGTTTGAATGGAACATCTTGTATATTACTCGAGAATATTTCTCAGAGTACAACAGTCTTTTGTTTTATCATCCAACCATTTTTTCTCGTGTTGTCTCATTACTACCTCAACCGATATTGTGCCAGTGCAGCATTACTATCTCCAATGCGTTTTTTAAATTTATTTTTATTTATTTATTTTTTGTACTTGGTTATTTAACAGTGTAGTATAGAGCGCATGGAACAAGTCATAGCCAATGACGGAAGACATACAGTATAGAACACTTAGTTGTATGATAGTTGTGATATTATGTGGTACAAGCTTTTCGGTTATCGGTACTTTTTTTTTTTTGGGCCACCCCGTATAAATAAATGAGTGGTTATAGCGAAAACTTTCGAAAAAATATAGGTATGAAAACAATCGTCTCGTAAAAATGGTATATGGCAAACTTACATACCTACTGAAAAGAAGAATATAGGGTAAGGTTGCTTATATCGCACCACTTTAGCATTTATAATTTTTATTGAACAATACAATTTTTATTTTCTGCATTCCTTTACAGAAATACATTCCCAGAACATTTACCTTTCATGTAAAAAAGAATCCTTGAATTTTATTTCATATTTTTGAAGTAGAATGACATTTTCGAAACACTTGTCAGTGGTGCCATTTAGGCAACTAGTTTCCTAAATAGCACCTGTGGTTTCTTAAATCGCACCTCTTTAACTGCAGGGAACAGGATGAAGGAAAGCTTTTAATATTGAACATATTGAACAGTCTTTAATATGAATAATATACTAAATTCAAATTACAAGTTTATTGAAATTAATGAAAGAGAGTAACGCATCTTCAAATGAAATTGAAAAAATAGAGCATAAATTACCTAACATTTAAACTTCTTGAATGTGTTTTTTATTGTTACACATTTGGCGTGTGCTTCACCAGGCAGTTCAAACTGTAAACTGCGTCACCTTTTCTCCACGATTATCTCGAAGCCACCTAAGAACTGCTTCATGATTTAGCTATCTGAAATGGTTTGAAGATAGAAACATCTAAAGGCTGGGCCTCTGAGTATTATGACGAGGAAGCTGAAATAGGAGCACATCATTTTTCCCGAGATAATCTAGCTTCTAAATTTTTGGAATGGTTCGTATAGGTGGACATACAGAAGCAGCACTTTTTTCTATGGCAGGTTTGAGTGGCAAATAAAATGTTTGAGCTATTCGACAAATAGTTCACTGTTGATGTAACCTGAATCAGAGCAAACAAATAACGTTCCTGGAAGAATACCAGCTGATAATGTAGGATGCACTGTTTGACATTTAAAAATTTTCATAGGTGGCACAAAATATGTGGTTCGCTTGTACAACACACACTTTTTGTATGAACGCCCTTTTCACCACTTGATATTGCACCCACCTGATGCATTCCTCGTTCAGTTAAAATTTTTGGGCCTTCTTTTGTACAGCTAGAATTGCTACAGTTGCTCATATCGCACCGGTGCGAATTAGGCACCTACAAAGTGGTGCGAATTAAGAAACTACGTCATAAGTTATTATTTCCTTCATTCTACCTATAATCACCACATGTTCGAAAATCGTACTAAGTTATATGTTCTTTAATATTTATTTTAATCAATAACATCTTAAGATTATGGATTCCTTTGCATACAAATCCGTTATTTACGCGTAGTTACAAAATGTTAGCTAGACCTATACATCCACCTGAGCGATTATATTAAATACTCTATCACCACGTTGCTAGCACAAAGAAGTGGCAGAAATCAAGTGACATGGTGGAAGTTCATATGGTAGATTGTAATAATATCACTAGATGCCACACTACTGCAGTAACTTGTTTTAAATTAGCAGTGGTGCCATTTAGGAAGCGGTGCGATTTATGCTACTCTACCCTAAAGGAACTACGCATGTTAAAATATCCCAAAAAATGATATAATGTAACATGTTGAAAAAAATTGTAAAGAACATGAAAGAAACCATACTTACTGTAGAAACACCGAGAGGAAGGTTATGATCAAGCCATACAAGTTCATTTTGCTTAGTAACTTACGGTAGAAGCAATTTCGAATTTGTGTTACAGCCATGAAACTCGACTCTTCAGTTAACAACGTCTACACAAGAACAGTATTTGTGTTAGAGCTCAATTTTGCGTTTACTACAAACACTAGAAGCCTCCTCTAACTGGAGTTTTGAAGGGGAAGAATGAGGTTTTCCAGTTTCTGCAAGAAGGGGTTGACTGAAGAGTCATGGAGGTGGTTGAGGGTTTGGGTAGGTAATTTAGTAGCGGTTACTGCCACTCATTACATCGTTGAGTGCACGCAACTCCATATACAGTGCTGCCACCGTCTCAACATTATGTAATACTAATATACTACAGGTGGCGGTTTGTAGAACTACGCTTAGAAATTAAGGGAGGACTGAGAAGGTTATTAAGTGAGAAGTCAACTTAGGGTTACGGAGTGAGAAGAGAGTTAAGAAACGAGAGACGGAGAGAAAGAGAGAGAGAGAGCTGTGAGGAAGATGTTACGTGTAAGAGAGATGGATGGGTGTTAAAAAGGGGTCAAGTGGCTTATTGATTTAATTCCAAGACCAAATCGTGACATAAGTCTGTTAGAAAAGACTACTGCACGTAAACCTGTATAAAGAAGATGGAAGTACCTCTATATTTGTGTATTAGTCTTGTATTTTCTATGACATTAGACCTAAATATTTTCTCAGTGATTGGTTTTTGTAGTTTTTATTTTATTATTTTCCGAAGTATAGCAGAAAGCACTGTTATAGTAAAAAAAGTTGGCAAGGAATTTATCGGTTCGGACTGTAAGAATGTTTGGGGTTTTGAAATAAAATTTTAATATTTCCTTCCATTTCTGTCTTCAGACTTCCCGGACTTAAATTTATTAAGGCGGAACCTTCTCGTTAATTACTTCATAATTATTACTCCCTTATCCTATGAGGCTTAGTTTCGAGACAATGCAATTGATAATCGAAACGATTCACACATCTATATGATGCCAATAAATTGTTTGATATTGTAATGCGTAATAGTATGCCATTACAAAGATTTGGGTTAAATTTGGAAATTAATATTAGAGTTAAGTACTTTAGAATTAGGCTTCGATGAATGAACTATTTGTGTATTTATATTTACAACACAAGACATATCAGATATTGCAAAATTCCTTTACAGAACAAATTTCCGGATCAAATTTCTGCACGTTTAAAGGACAAAACTAAAATTCTTTCAATAATTCATTATCATAATACACTGCTCTCTTAATAATAATAATAATAATAATAATAATAATAATAATAATAATAATAATAATAATAATAATAATAATAATAATAAACTGCCCCCCATTGAGGGTAGCCCTTACGGACTCAGTATATCCTCATAAAAATTATTATACATATGTAAACATAGATATTAAATTGTTAAAAAGGGAAACAAAGAAAAGGGCGTGAAACATTATAATTGCTATTAATGTGGCACCATGTGATTAATTAGGATTTGGCAGGATTTTTTAACACAATTATCACAATGTCATCCCTCAAAGATGTTAGCATAACAAATTTCCGTCGAAATTCTTCGAAAAAAGCTGGTATAGTCCCTCGAGCACCTATGAGCAAGCCGAATACCTCAACGTGAATTAAGGCATATTTCAGCTTGAAATAGTTGACTGTAGGCTCATAGATCGACTTCTTCTCGGCTGACTGATGACATCCTACTTCAAAACGTATCGTGGGGTCCACAATGATGCCCTGTTTAGTGTCAGCATGGTACGCTAAAATATCTACTCGTCTCGTTGACCCATTTTCAGCTAGACAGGAGATTTCTTCTTCTACTATCCAGCCCTTAGTTCTTAATGCGGAAGCAATTTTGGATTTTACAAGATGATGTCTAGAGTTCCTCAAGAGCAATCCCTGTTCACAGAATCCCAAGACGTGTGCTACAGTTTCAATCTCCAGGCAGCCATGTCTGCACCGGCTACCGTCGAGAGATCTGCCGGGAACGGAACGAACAGGTGCTAAATTTGCTGTCATTTTCAGGCTAGATATTCATTCATTAGTCGAAAGTCCTTTCTTGTTTGCAATCCAACTGTTGGCGGCTGTTACTTCTCTATACATCTCAACACCTTTTCCTCGTCCTGAAAGGGTCTTCCATGATTCATATTCACGACCTCGCAATTCTTCTCGAAAATTTCGAATTGTAGCTGAATTGACTGAACATGTTGGGCATTAAATTAATGGCTTTCCCAAAATACGCTATGATATGTTTAATATAAAACAATTTTCATCACACAAAGGAAGTAAAAACGAGCAAAATTGAATTAAACATTTCGTCTGAATATCTCGAAGAATAACCCCCTGAAATTAATGACGCTATTTACTGTTCACTTTGTATGTAGCTCCAGGAGCTACCTTCGTTTTGCAACGAAACGATTGGGAGTTTATTGTCAGCTCCAATTCCACTGTAACTTACCACCAGCTGTTCGGAATCACACAGTTTTTGCACTGAAAGGTCTGGCATATTTTTTAACGTATGAAACAAGCAAAATATTTATTTCACCGAAGAGTGGAGCCACCCCCTTTTTGCAGGAACCCTTCAATTTCACCATCCCCGGAATTCAAACATACAGTGATTGAATTTACTTCTCAACTTCTTTGTTTTTGTTCTTAAATTGACAAAATACCCTATAGGATATAACAGGTTAATAGGCTATTATGCTATAATTTTAATAGAACAAAAATTTCACAATACTATAATATTGTACAACATATTATAAAATATGGACATTGCGATAGTTGTTTTCTTTACAGTCCGACAAGGTTTAATAAACTAGTGTGGGAAATAAATTTTTGCCAATTTATGGGTTAATATACGCTGGTCCAAAAGATAAATATATTAAATCAGTATATCTGGCCTCAGTTTGTTTACTCCTTCCAATGTGCTCCTTTAAAAGATCTTAAAGTGAAATTTCTAACTGATATTGGCAAATTGATTCGCAGTGCTGCTAAGGAAATAATTAACATTCCTACCGACATCCAGCATGCTATGTTGTATGCACCAAGAAGATTGCGAGGTTTAGGAGTCTTTAAAGCTCAGTGGGAAGCTTACCTTCAGCATTTAAATATTTGTCAAAAACTTTTACACGTTGACAACCCTCTTGTAGCAGCCACTCGGAATCTTCCAAACGAAATTGAACACTGCATCAAACAATTACCAATTACCTTCGATTGTTCTGAACGTATTTCTTCTCAAAAATTAAGAAAAGTATTGCGTGAAGATTCTTTTCATCAATGGAGCAAATTGAAAAGTAAAGGTTTGGGAGTTGTTTTCTATTCTCACTGGAATCTCAACCAAAAAGGGACTTTCGAGCAGTCGGTGGACGCAAGCCATTAAGATGAACTGTAATACAATACCTGTACCTACTCTCCCTGGTAGAACTCTTGACTCAACCCGTTGCAGAAGATGCGACGAGCAAGAAATGCTTCCTCATGTTTTGGGTTTCTACCATCATGGAGAATTGCTCCGAATCAACAGACATAATACGGTTCGTTCTCTCATCGCATCTTCAATCCGTCAGAATGCTTCCTATGAGGTTTAAGAGGAGGTTGGTTGCGTCTCTTCTGATGGCTCTACTAAACGTGCTGTTATCATCATAATTGATCGGCAGAAGGATAAGGGTGTCATTCTTGATCCCACAATCCGTTTTGAGATGCATGAGCAAAAGTCACAAGAGGTGTGTCGTGAAAAACAAGTCATCTCTTTTTTTATTATATATATATATATATATATTTTATTATTGTTATTTTAAAGTTAATACTGATTGTGTATATGGTTTCAATCTCTCTTTTTTACTTAATTATGTTTATTATTATTTTTAAGTTAATATTTGTATACCGGTATGTATTTCTTTTTTTTGTATATGATTTGATCCTGGTTGAGTGGAAGAGAAGGCCTGATGACCTTAACTCTGCCAGGGAAAATAAAACTATTATTATTATCTATGAGCCTTGTTGTCAGCATCTCGGAACACAATACCACATCACACATTGGACATTTTTTGGGCTCATGTTCGGTGCCCGTGATACGATCCCACGAGAAATTTTAAATCAACTTAAACAATTTAAAATTTCTGATGCAACGATTGATGCCATAGGATCTCATGTGTTAAAATCATCTTTAGCTATAATTAGTAATCATTTGTACCTAAGAAACTTTTATTGTAAATGATTTCCTATGATTTCTTATCATTTATCTTAATGCTTTTTTCTTTCAAAATGTCACATAATTGTTTTCAATCATTGTTCACTGTGAATTGATTTGTAGGTTGATCTATCGAACCCTTATTTAGGGCAGCTTTTGTTGATACAGATATCTTCTTATCACTTTTGTAAAAATAAGTTCAAGCCAGCATTTTGGGAACCTTTCCAGACGCCACTTCTCTGGATGAAATCTTTTTATTTGAATATCTGATGTGATTGTAGTTTTCTTTTCCTAATTTTTATGTTCTTTAAATAATATAGTTTTGTAGACAATGTCACTAATATAATGAAATTATTTGAACATGCGTATGATAGTAGGTAGTTCAAAGTATGACAATCATATCAAAGAAAATATCTTCAGAAGCTGTATTTTATGTACCATTTCATTATTTAATTGAAATTAGAGAGGCGTGATTTACTTCATGAAAATGTGTATAAAGAGAAATTTTGATTCATAAGCAAATAAAAGTTGTTTGAGATGTAGTAGAAGAATAGTAAAACTTGTTTACTTTTCTGAAACCTGTCAAAAATATTATTTTATATGTTTCAGTATATATTTTCTTCAGCATGTAGTATGTCCCGTAATATATGTATAAAATGATATCAAACAATTTCTGTAGTAGGGTGACATATTGTAATCTTCTTCACGTAAGACAATCTCTCTAAGTAGTTTACCTTTAAACAAACATTTGTTTGCCGTGTATGAAGCACATCTAAAATACGTATCTCTAACATCGGCTCCATAATCTTCTGCAATCAATCACAATCGTCTGACATTGTTGCATTACAGATCAGACAGTAAAAGCTCTAAAAGCTCCTCCCTTTTAACTCCCCGAAAAAGAAGCAAAATGAAATACCGGGTTTTACCACGTAAAAGAAGGTATCGCATTTGTATGTCCACGTATTCGGATAATAGACAGAAATTACTCTCATTTGTAAACGTTTGATATTCGCCGACATTCCCTCTCTGAATCCATCAATAACTCTGGAAATTGATATGGGTTCTTGTTTTATAAGCGACATACTTTCATGTGGCTTAATAAAAAAAGTTTACAGAAAGAAATTGCATTTTACATCAATGTCAAAAATGTAATACAAATGTATTTCATTTCTTGTAGGCCTACTTCCTGGGAAAGTACATCGTTAGGAGAAAACTTGACTTTCAATGAAAGATGATTCACTGAGCACAGAACTTGTCTAATTTAAAGACATTTGAAATGCATGTTGAGAATAGACTACATAGATTGTTTTCCAAACTATGACGGTTTGCAGTAATTAAAAAGAATAAGTAAATGACCGTATTATTCCTAATATTCTTATTGCATGGTTATAAATGTAATCTATATGGTTGTGAAAATATAATTTATTATCAGTTAATACACCGAGGTATCTAATACATTCTTTTCAGTTAATTAATATATTTTTTAGATGATAGTTATATTTTAGTGTACAGTTTTTCCGTGAAAATAATAATAATAATAATAATAATAATAATAATAATAATAATAATAATAATAATAATAATAATAATAATAATAATATAGCTGCTCTTCCCATTTTGCTAGGAATCATTATCTTATTGCTCCGGCACATTTCTTTGCATGTACGTAGTACGTAGACAATAAGGATAAAAATTGTAAAAACAAATGCTTAAGAGAAGAAAGTACAGTAGCTGCACACGTATAGATATGAAATAAATGACAATATAATTGGGAATTTACTCCGAAAATAGAAATTTACAGTTAATGGAAGCAAACTGAATAGATGATATGTAAGGAAATAAATACATAATCGCATACCAGTTTGTTAATATCAACTTATTGGAATACAAGGACTTAGAATGCCAGAAGAAACATTGGTTGATGAAGCCGAAGAGAGAATTTGTTCTAATCCATGAAGTGACGTTTAAATAAAAGTGATAGTAATAAATATATTTCGTATTGCTTTCAGGATTACGTATCCACAAAGTAGGCCTAGTACGTTAAAACTCGTGCTGTGTACTTTATGAACTGAATGTTCACATAATGAACTTGGTGTTGTGTGTAACTATGTATTAGCGTGTGGACAAAATCGAACACAAGTTGACCCCAGGCCAACCCCAGACAACTCATTCAAAAAGAAAATTGAACCTGAGTCACGTCTAACAGCTCGTTCCTGCAAGAATGAACTAAAGCGAATAAACGTCCACGTATAAATCGCTCGTCTCGTCGTGGGTAGCTCTCGCGTTACGGAATGCGCGCTGGTTCGAGTCCTTGTGGGGGAAGGAATATTCTCATGAAATGTCGGTCAATGTGTGGCCCATCGTGATGAATTTGGGGGCCTAAGATAGATAACAAAATCCGGATTCGTAAACCAGCTATAACGACTGAAGGGATCATCGTGCTGATCACACGATCAATGATCGAGGGCAGTAGTAGACTGGGCAACCTTAGCCCTTCATGGGTTATCGCATCAAGGACAAAAAGTAAATAGTTTATTATCAGACTGTCAGGAATTTCGGCATAAGAAAGAAAGAGGCTTGTCGATTTTATGTATGTCTTTACTTTTTTTTTAACCATTTCAGAGTAATATTTCGAAAGAATTTCGTTGTAAAACAGAATTTGGCTTGTGCCACCATTATTATCATCAATAAGCTGTCAGATAATTATGCCTCACGGCTTGTTCCGGGCTCACTCTACACCCACACCTTACTACTGGGTGAACAGTATACAGCAGAACAGGTTTCACGGCCTCGTGCGGCCTTGAGTCCCCCACCTCCGCGCGCATAGTCGGCCGGCCGCGAAACCTGTTCTGCTGTATACTGTTCACTCAGTACAAGAGTCGTCCTGCGCTTAGTCGTCCTATAGGCTAATTTTTCATTATAATGTGTGGGGTTTGTCTATCTATTTGTAAATGCATTTGTATTCGTATACTTTTTTTTCTAATATTGATTTTGTTTTTAGTTTTATCATAGGTCTATAGTATCTATCACTTTCTCTTCTAGCCATTCCGTTTGTATTTAGATGTTTTTTATAATTTTTTTAATTTATTGAATATGCCCCCAACGAGTTTAAATCATATGTAGGGGCTATACAAGAACACATACATATGTTGTACAATTTAATTTAAAAAGTCATGAAACTACATTCTGTGGGAAACATACAATATCTCAAGAATTAATGAAAGGAAGTAAAATAAGAACAAAGAGTATAGTAAAATAAAGTTTTGGGCAGAAAGAAGAAAAAGTTTGAAACCATGAAATAAGTAAATCAACTGAGAATTAAAATAAACAATCTTAAAACATCGGTAATTTGGTTACATTCTGTATTCTAAAGGAATACACCTGCTTAATTCCTTTCGGTCCATAAGTTACTGAGCCATGCTGAGAAAAAAATATATTTTCTTCGTGTCTTGTTAAATCTCCTTCTTCTTCTTCTTCTTCTTCTTCTTCTTCTTCTTCTTCTTCTTCTTCTTCTTCTTCTTCTTCTTCTTCTTCATCTTATCACGTATTAAGCCTGGAGGCCTGTTACGGTCTCACTCCATCGTTTCAGCGGACGACCCAAAGATCTTGTTCCTAATGGACGGTAATTTAGTGCTTGGCGTGGTATCCTTGTTCTAGGCATCCTGAGTATATGAGGTTTCCATTTCTGTCTATAATTTTGAATTTTCTCTAAAATTGGTCAATATTTAATTCTTTCAAAATATCCAAATTTTTCTTCTTGTCTAATCTAGTATAGCCAGCAGTTTTTCTTAAAACTTCATTCCATTGGCAGTTATTCGGTGTTCATCACATTTACCTCTGGTCCAAGCTTCACTTCCATACCTGAGAATAGTTCTCGCCATTGTTTTATAGGCTTTAATTCTTGTGTGCTTTCGGACAAGAGAAGGTTTGAAAATGTTATTAATGGTGTTCATTGCATAGTTAAAGTAATTCAGTTTTATAGAAATATCTTTTCCTTGTTCATAGCTCAAGTGATAACCCAAATATTTAAAACATGAGACCTGTTCTACAGGTTTATTATAAAGGAAAATTTTCCTGCGGAGATAATGTTTTCCAATGAATCCCATTACTTTAGTTTTATTAATTGAAATTTCCATCCCGTATTCCTTAGTTTAGTTAAATAAGTATGTAAAAGTTATCTTTATTAAACTGAAATATAATATTACTATATTAAATTGTTAATAACTTTGTACATGAAAATAGCTGCACCTAATTTTATTATAGATTTATTATTATAGATTTATTAATTTGTCTGTAATATTGACAATTAATATTTGAGGAGAAAAAAAAATTCGCTCCGACGCTGGGAATCGAACCCGGGTCCTTGGTTCTACGTACCAAGCGCTCTGACCACTGAGCTACGCCGAATTCAATATTACAGATATTATTCTGTAGGACAAATTAATAAATCTATAATATTCTCATAGCTGCAGTGCATATATTTGTACAGATTACTGTGCACGTATCTGCGGAATCCCGGCCAAACAAGTCACTCAGCTGAGTGCGCTCCTAGTATAATGGCAGTTGACGTTGGACATATACGTCAACCCTAACTTGGAGTCAGGCCACAAAGGGAAACATTGAAGGAAGAGGGTTCGGTCCGGTACTGTGGATTGAATTCGGCGTAGCTCAGGGGTCAGAGCGCTTGGTACGTAGAACCAGACCCGGGTTCGATCCCCGGCGCCGGAGCGAATTTTTCTCCTCAAATATTAATTGCACCTCATTTGACAATTGATTCAATTGGTAGAACGAAAGAAAATTGATTAAGATATTTAACTGAAGTCAAATAATGAAAACCTAATAAATTTCTTAAAGCTCCATTTTGAATAATTTGTGAAGGTTCTCAAGGCAGTTTTCTTATTATGTCTTCAAATAAATTACATAGGCCTATGCATTAAATGAGACTGGATGAAATCATAATATACATTCAAGAGACAAGACATAGGCAAAGATATTTTAATTTTTACTGTTGTCAATCCTGATTTATTTGTCTTACTATTCAACTCCGCCACCGCGTCGTGTTATGAGAGTGATTAATACCAATATACAGTGTGTGTTATTCAGCCTACATTACTAATCCTATATCTATGTATTGCGAAATGGCTAGAACGTGACTGATGATATCTATGACCTCAAGAAATTTTGTTACTTTTGCTTTTTCTCTTCATATGGATTCGAGCAACGTAAATAGATATGTGTTGTCTTATTCAGTAGCTTTGCTGTGACTCTTATGATGCACCAAATTTATTCTATGGTGCACCAAATTCCTTCAATATTCTACCGGTGCTTCACTCGTTCTCGGTCTCTGATTTTTCCTTATACATTTCAAACTAATGAACGTAATTGAGTGAAATTTGACATGGACATACCATGGTAAATGAAAAGCATGGTCATGGTACTTAATTATGTATGAACTCACTGACATTATTCATCATAGCACTCAAAGAGAAATCCAGTTCACAAGAATTGGTTTAAAGAAAATGTATTTATTTATTTGTTTATTTATTTATTATTTATTTATTTATTTATTTTGTTTACTGCTTAATAATTAACAGGAAAGAAACGGTATTAACTTTACATAAAAATGTGGTTGAAATAATACATTAAATTTAATTACGTATTTTGTATTATTCATTTGCGATTAATAGTAAAAATAGTTCAAATGTGTAGGCTACATAATGAAATGCAGAACAACACAATGTGGATCACATTATGCACAACATTTTGTTTACTTAGCCTATGTATTTTTTTCTTGCGGATTATGAAAATGTATAAAGGTAAATTATTGTAATGTTGCAAAAAATCTAATTCGAAATTTTCAGCGTCTCTGAGACTGAAGAATGTATTTTCGGCATAGGTCTATCATCTGTTTATATTGTGATGTACAGTGATTTATTCAAAACTATTTGACGGATTTTCTTCATATGCAATATCTAAGTGTCAGTTTAACCGGGAATGCTGCACATGAAATACACTCATTTTTTATTAAAAATGAATAGGAATTTATTTAAATATAGTTCTCAATGGCGAATTACTCGAAATCGTCTTTAACTTTTTTTTACATAGTATAAATTGATATATGAAATGTGGATACTTTGTTTCCACACTAATATGTTTCGGGGACGTTAATTTATTAGCATATGTACATTATTATATTATGAAGACCTACATACAAATTATTTGGCCAAATTAACCTAGAAAAATAGACTTTATGCTTCTCAAAACTATTAATATATGCAGAAATATATTTACAATTAAAATTTTCCGTATTAATATGTTTCAGCTTAAAAATATCTAGATGAATAATTTTTTTAACTATGTAACCTTAGCTGTTTAGAACAAAATGAATTAAATTGCGAAAGAAGAAATCTCGGGTTAAAGACCTTGGATTGAGATCGAAATATAAAACATCTAGTCTGCATTCCTTCCTCGCCATAATTTTAAATCCAGGTAAGCTCGTGGGTTGCTCTTGCTAATCAAGGACAGCCTGCATTTTACATTCAGCTGTAAAGGCATTTTTTTTTCTTCGAAATTAATAGGCTATAAATTACTTCGTTCCAATGGTTTGCTTTTATAGTGTTATTGGTTGACTGACACGTAGCATAGTTAGAATACCATTATAAACAATAATGTAGGCCTATTTACAGATTCTATCGAATTCAACTACTGCTTTTGAAAATAGTAAAGTAAATTTTACAAGCATTGCATTATGTACAAACTACACCATGGACATTTTTGTCTTCTTATTTTGGAGAAAATACATTTCATTTTATTTCAGTATGGTAGTTGGAGGAAATAAAATATAAACGGAAAAAATTATTGGTAACATTTTAAAGAAATAAATTGTAGCAAAATACATAAATAATATAAGGAGATATCTATCATTTACACATCACAAATTATGTATTTGTTACATTTACTTATTTATTTGTTTATTTACTTACTTATTTATTTATTTACTTATTTATTTATTTATTTATTTATTTATTTATTTATTTATTTATTTATTTATTTATTTATTTATTTATTTATTTATTTATTTATTTATTTATTTACTTTATGGAACCAGAGATTCTTCGCCCATAAAAATAAATACAAAATTAACTGTTATTTTTCTCATTTCTTTAATTGATTGTCTTTTTAATTCTGTTATTTGAGTTCACTGCTGTGGAGTAACGGTTAGCATGCATGAATGTGAAATGAGTGGATCCGGGTTCAAATCCTGGTTGGGACAAGTTACCTGGTTGAGATTTTGCCGGGATTTTCACCTTCATATCAATCAGACGCTAGATAACTACAGCAATTGATAAAGCATCGTAAAATAGCCCACTAAAATTTCTGTTACTTGCTATAGTGTAGTAAGAACTTCGATCTTGTATAGCCTTTTACAACGTCTAATATTATTCTGACACATTATAGAAGGTCGATACATATCACAGCAATACAACGATGACGACCAATGGAGAAATTTGTGAAAATCCGACTTGGAAATGGAATTAGGCCTAGTCTACAAAAAAAAAAACCTTCCCCAAGCACTATCTCCGCTGACCACGAATCCCACTTGAAATCGCAAAACTAAATTTGATTATTATAAAACGAACGTAAATAAAAAGTAATGAAAATTAGCGATACTCTAAACATTTGGTTGACGCGAAGCTTTAGATTGGCCTACACATAAATATATCTAGTTTATTAACTCCAATTTATTACAAATATCGACCCCTGAAATATTATCACAAAATATCTAGACCCTTTCAACATTTTTTTTTCTCTCAGAAGGAATGTTCAGTTTATTTAAGAACAGGAGTGGTAAGCACAATAAGCCTCAGGCTGAGGTGAGACTTTCGGACCCCTCATCAGTTAAAAAAAAAATATATATATATATATATATATACATACACGCTTTAACATCTATGGCCATATCGCGTGTGTAGAATCTTAGGGTATTTCAGTAGGCCGTGACTATTATTGTGATTCTGTTTCTATTGTACACGTATTATGTTATAATATGGCTTGAATTAATTTTACTGATCTCAATTTTATTAGTGATTATATTAATGAACAAGACGGTGATTAATTATGGTATGCAGAGTCACAATCCGCTATTTTCCTTTGTGATTGAGGGAAACCGTAAAAAAAACCCAATCAGACTAGCTGACTACGGGGTTTGAACCCAGGACCTCCCGAATGCGAGTCTAGAGCGTTACCATTGGGCCACCTCGCTCAGTAACGAATATATTTTTGTGCGAGATCGTGCGTATTTGCTTGGTTTCCGCACAAAACCAATCCGCGGTAAGTCTAAAATTCCACATTCAGTATTCCCAACCTAACACACATAACAATTTCCTTCTTCTTACCGCGTAAGTGACATATTGATTTTACTGCTTTAGGCTTTTAACATATTATTTTTAGAGACGTTCAATATAGTAATAATTATAAATTGGAAACTTACCACTGCAATTTCACCTGAATTACACTGTTAATTATTGTTTTTAAATATTTGCAAAAATTAAGTAAACTCTACAACTCCACTAAAGTTTCTGCATTCGTGATGCAAGTAAGATTAAGGAAGCCGTGAAAAAATCAACAAGATTTCAGATGCCGATGTTATTACTGCAATATGTTATATAAATAATATTGTTAAAATATTAAAATGAAAAATCATTACATAACCTTACCGTCTGTTTTAAGTTCGCATTTATAGACTGGAGGGAAAAATACAGACGTATATCACGGCCTGCTGGAGTATAGTAAACACTGAAAACATTTTAAAGCAACGATGTTGAAGATAGATATTTTTGTTTTGCAAATTTGCCGTCATTGAACAGAAACCAAGATGGAGATTTCATTGCAACTAATTAGAAATTCTTCTTTCAGGTATGTAATAAACGATCTTCGCAAAAAATAATGTACGATACACGAGCGGTATGTTTTCTTTCAATTCTCGGAAATTAAAAAAGCTCAACTACGTTTCGCTCTTTCAAACTTTTCCTCGAACATGAAAACTTCAACATACCGCTCTTGTTACGCATATTACTATTTTAATATTAAAAACAAGCATATAATTTAAATAGCTCAGGTATAGATTAGTTCAGTCAAGTTGCTGATACCTTTTCACTACAAAGAACCATGGTTTAACTCCGGACACATTCTATATATATATATATTGTTAACTGCCTCTCATTGGAGGTAGCCCAGAAGGACTCAGTATACTCTCCTACATGAATTTTACAATATTAAATGTTATTTTACATGCCAGTAAATCTACTGAAATGAGCCTGTCGCATTTAAGCACACTTAAATGCCATCGACCTGACCCGGGATCGAACCCGCAACCTTGGGCATAGAAGGTCAGCGCTATACCAACTTGCCAACCAGGTCGACACAATATTAAATGTTTACATAAATTTGTTGACAGAAAATTAAAATAAACATATATGAATTACAAAGTGAGGAAAAAGAAATTAAAGAGAGTGAATATGGTGACTCAAAATTTGGCAAGAGCGTTTCAAAATTGAAGTTATGATGTCAGCAGTGTCTGTAGTAGTTCAAAAGTCTTCCTGAAGCTTTCAAAGTACTTGGGAATCACACCACGAGCTCCAATAAGAAGACCAATCACCTCAATGTTTTCAATCTGGTATTTTGCTTTGAAGTAATCAACTGTTGGCAGATAAATGTTGATCTTTTCTTGATTGACATCCTCCGGCTGGCTGCAAAATGGGTGCAGGTCAGATATTCTCCGAGAGGTCAGAATTCACTAGGTTTTCCATCCATTATCACTCTAATAACTTTATATTGTTTTTCAAAAGAATCTATATTTTGTCCAATAAAAATCACTAATTTATCAAGTAGATAGTAGAACACGAGATGCCACTGCCTTTACGTGGGTTTGGCATGACGTCAGATCTCCATGCAATTGAACAGAACAGCTAGATTACGAGGTTGGATTAGCCTACTTGAGAGGTTTTCCTCAACTGTACAGTAAGGCGAATGTTAGGTAATTACGTGACTATTACCAATTCCATTGACACTACGGGCTCATAGAGAACCATGATATTGATACAACGTTAAATAATTTATTAAAAATATAATCGGCCCGATTTTCTTTTAATTATTCTAACCTAGTAACAATAAATTGGCAATTTGATATCGCACGCTGTTTTGGTGTTTCTGTAGTGTGCAGAATAGTGTTGAAAGAATTAGCTGATCAAAGATAGTGTGTTGAGACTTATCTATATTTCAATTGTGCGCCCTATGTGGCAATATGGATGTTCAATTTGGGGATCTGCTTCTGCATCACAAATAAGAAGAATACAGGTCATGCAAAATCGCTATTTGAGGCTGATGTCTGGTACACCTTGGTATATCAGCAACAAGAACCTGCACGGTGATCTCTGTATTCCTAAAGTGATGGAGGTCCTAAGACAGAGCTACATCGGACTGTATAACTCCTTTCTAAACCACATGAATCCGCTACTTCAAGTCATTGTCACTAATCCACCGCAAGATCCAGCACATAGAAGACTAAAAAGAAAACGTCATAGTGATATGAGACTATAGAGTACTTTTAGGATTGCCAGTGGGCAATACCCGTAAACAAGTGTCAAGTTATTTTATTTTATGTTATTTTTGTTTTCCTTTCTCTGTTCTTGTTATTCTCAACTATAATGTACTTATTTATGTACAATAAAGTTTACTAAATTATAAAAAAAAGATAGTGTGCGTGTTAATTGATGAATTGCAGTAGTAAGAAATATCGTCACAAATGCAACAGAGAGAGCAGTTGATATGAAAATATGATTATTTTGCACCTTGTCATTAAATAAATCATATTTTTGTCACAATTTTTTATTATTTTTTTTAGTAATTTTTAATTTAAGACTTACAGATTTTTTGATAATATTCAGGTAATCAAAATCCGGAGAGTATCCGTTAATTTGTAACATTCTAACGCCGGTAAGTTTACGAAAGTAATTAAACTTTAGATGTCTTCTCAGTGTGATTGAGTAATTTTTCGCGGAGCCTTTGGAGTCTGTCTTACCCAGAAGGAAGGAAACTAGAGTGTCACTTCTCACGCAACCCCGCGTGCTCATTTGTCACGCACGTGATGAAGAAAATAAGTCCTGCGGGCGTCGCAACGCGTAGCCATCGTGTCACGCCAGAGCCCTCTAATAAAAAGATTTTCGGAGGCTAATCGCTCCCGGCTGGCTACCATCTTGCGGATCCACGTCGAGGTTCACAAGTCTGCACTGCTACCGCCGCACACGAATTCTTCTTTTCTGCTCTGAGATTACTAAAGTGGTAGCGATTTTTCGTATAAAACCAGCGAGCCGAGGTTGAAAACTAGGGACTTATTTTTAAATTGTGTTTGTTTGTCTTGAGTTGTAAAATTTATCGTTTCTTCATGCTGACCACATTAGTAAGGTGTACCGTTATTGTGAACGACTAGCTATTCATGATTACCACATAAGTGAGGATAAAATTTATTCAGCTGGTTTCTTGAAATAGGTAATGAATATGATAATGATGATAATTATGGTGACTACGATGATGAAGATGGTAACAGTAGCGATGGTGATGATGGAGATATCGGTTATTCTTAAGGCTATTGTAATAATATTGGTAATGACGCGATGATGTTCATGATTATGGTATTGGGTTGGATCTGATTGATTGGTTTCTTCAGAGGTTTTCTCCAGCCGTGGGACTCATGCCGGGTGGTCTATGGCGAGCCCTCGGCCTCACTTCACTTTACCCCCGTTTGGTCTGATTACTTGGTTGGGTTTTTTCTGAGGTTTTCCCCAACCATAACGCAAATGCTAGGTAATCTGTTGACGAATCCTCGGCCTTACCTCATCCTACTACATCTCGCCAAAAAAAATTGTAAAAAATTGAAATTTAAAATTGTAAAAAAATTGTAAAAATTGTAATTGTAATCTTGTAAAATTTTGACTTGTTGCACATCTTTAACCTTCATTGCTAATGTAAGATCTATGGAATATAATAAATGAAATGAAAATGAAATTGATGATAATGATAATGATGATGATGATAATATTAATGATAATGAATATTTAGTGATGTTGATAATGGTAGTGATAATAATGGTAACGTTATGATAATGATAGTAATGGGAATATTAATTTTCATGATGATGATGGTGATTATGATGATGAAATGGAGATAAGATGACAAATAATAATTGGGAGGAACATCGGCATTTTAGGTAGGAAACCTGAATTGGAAATCTGACGAAAAAAAAATGGTGGATTCAATAGTAATTTAATAACAATTTTTTATTGCTAGAATACAGATTCATATTGTATTTTTATGTATAAATATCACTCTAGCACCCCCAGAAAGAGTACATACTCGTGCTTAGGGAGTGTTCCACACAATTTTGAAACACGTTTTAATTAATTAACAAAAAGTAAAAAGTAAAAAGAGAAAAACACAGATATTACATTAATTGAGACTTTATATTTTCTCCCTCAACAATCATTTTAATTAATTTTTTTAATAAGAAACATTAGGAAATTTAATGTTTCTTAATTTAGCTGTTATCTTGTTATAGAGCTTTGGGCCGGAGTTGCTACTGTGATTATAAGCTACAATTGTGATACATTTAAGTCCTGCCAAGCATATGTTGTCTGATCTTTTAGTTTTATATTTATGTGAATACAAATTAAATATTACGATTTTTATGTACGAAATTCAATAAGACATTGTTATAAATTTGATGAATATTAAATACTTTAAATTCAGAAGACAATGCGAGCATAAAATTTTATCCACAGTAATCTCACTAGAGGTTTTGATTTATCTAGAGAAAATCAAAGCTCGAGTGGGATTTAATTGACTTCTACACTTAGAAGAAATTATATAAAGATTAGAAGAAATAAAGTACTCTAATACAATAAAATATTAAATGAATTACGAAAGTACTAAACTATCTTGAAAATATATTCTTGTACCATCTCATCATTACAAATTTTCCGCTAGATGGCACTAGCTAATCTTTCCGTCAGTTTGCCTCTAATCTGTCCGTCAATTTGCCTCTAATCTGTCTGTCTGCCTCTAATCTGCCTGCCTGTGTCTGTCTGTTTCTAATCTGTCTGACTCTAATTTGCTTACCTAATCTGGCTGCCTATCTGTCTGCTTCTAATCTTCTGTCTGTCTCTCTCTAATCTGTCTGTCTGCCTCTAATCTGCCTGCCTGTGTCTGTCTGCCTCTAATCTGTCTGTCTGACTCTAATTTGTCTGCCTAATCTCCCTGCCTGTCTATATGTCTGCTTCTAATCTTCTGTCTGTCTCTCTCTAATCTGTCTGTCTGCCTCTAATCTGTCTGTCTGACTCTAATTTGTCTGCCTGATCTCCCTGCATGCCAATATGTCTGCCTCTAATCTTCTGTCTGTCTCTCTCTAATCTGTCTGTCTGACTCTAATTTGCTTAATCTTCCTGCCTGTCTATCTGTCTGCCTCTAATCTTCTGTCTGTCTGTCTCTCTCTAATCTGTCTGACTCTAACTTGCCTAATCTGCCTGCCTGTCTGTCTATCTGTCTTCCTCTAATCTTCTGTCTGTCTCTAATTTGACTCTAATTTGCCTAATCTGCCTGCCTGTCTGTCTGCCTCTAATCTTCTGTCTGTCTCTCTCTAATCTATCTGCCTATAATGTGCCTGTCTGTCTGTCTGTCTGCCTGTCTGTTCGCAGTTCGGTCTGTTGTCTGTTAGTCAATCTGTCTGTTTCCATGATGTAATCTTTCCATCTGTTTATCTACCTACGTCTGTTTCTTTCTTCCTCTCTTGCTTTCTTCATATCTTTCTCTCTAGGTTCTACGACGTGACGTGGCTCCTTCCCATGGGGCACATGGTGGGACTTACGTTATATGAGATCTGCAATTAATAGCACGCCATGTGAAAGTAGTTTGACATTGAACGTAAGCCATGCCTTGGGAGTGATTCGAACCCACGACTGAAGTTTCCACGCACCATTAAACTTCCACCTTAATATGTAAGTACATCAAGACAGTTTATAAAGCGATAAGTTGGCGTAAGAAAGAAAATAGAGAATTAAATATTTAATGAAACGTTTAATTAAAATTTAATGTTTGTAATTAAGATAGTTTAAGATAAGGGCACCAGGACGTTTTGAATTCTCTCTCTTGGAGCCATTATTGCTGGACTCTGAAGTATGCTTGGGACAATGAGCCTGGATTATGAAAGAAATATTACTCTTTGACTCACTTAGAAGTTGACAAGCTGTAAAAGTTTCCATACTCTGATACTCGTCCACCCCTCTAGAAGGGAAGTCGGTAAAGAACTTTCAGACGTAGTTATAAAACATTACAAATTAAGCTGAGAATTGACATCCGCTAAGAATGGATTAACTCCGAACAAACTCTGAACTTTTAACACTGACTAATAATAACTACATGAAGTTAAGAAAACTTTTCATAAGTTTCAACTGTTCCACTGATTTATTTATGCTCAATATTAAATAATAATACCAACAAATAAGCTTGAAATCATAAAGTTTGTTCTTAAAAATTAAATAAAACCGAGTTTTATTTTTGAAAGCGAAGTGGAGATTTATCTCTGTCCCATTTCTTTGATGATTTATTGGTTTTCATGGTTTCCATTTACTTCGAAGTTTGCGGGTTTAACCATTGAAAATGCTGAATTTTTAAGGAGCCATAAAAATCCATCCCGAGGGAACTAACGCAGATGTGACCTGCAGTGTACACGTGACACGCAATAAGACTTTAAACCAGAAACATTAACGGCCAGCCGCTTCTGCCTTCATCAAGTTCTCTCCTTTATAGACAGATGTCTCTGTGTGCCAACATGTTGATTAAGATTGCAGATATCTGCGAAGGTCAATATCACGTGACAGCAGAAATTTATGACGGATATAAGGAGGAAAGGAGGAAACGTTTTAAGAACTGAAGAATACTGAAGTGAAAAAAAAAAAATAATAGACTATATAGAGTAAAATGTAAAAATATATAACTTATATTCTTTTGCACTTCGTACAAAACGGAAAACTACTGTTTTACAAACCTGTCTAAAATTAAAAGTTACCTTAAGCAATGTTCCATTCTTTTTGTTCATTCTGTAAATAATATTTCAAAGCCTGCAATGTTAATGTGGTTGTAATTATCATCTCCCTCAATACGAGTCTATCGTCTTGCTGTTTGTTGAATACATGGATAAGAAATCCTGCCATTTGTGTAGATCACATAATTTAATCTCATTAACACGAAGTTTGGGCAAAGAACTCAATCTTCGAAATTATATTTTATGATCATCTTTAGGTCATCCAGTCGGATCTAGCCTTAGCTCGTTTCTCACCGAACACGACAAGTTTTCGTACCTGGCTGATTTGACATTTGTGTTGGATGAGATTTCTGAAAGATGGGCTCTCACAGAGCTCTGCGGAATTCCTACCAGTTCAGTTCCATTATCCTAACTACTTATTACCATATCATGAAGTCTTAATAACCTCTGAAATTTAAATAGAATGTAGAAAAAATGCCTTATGTCTGATATTACCTTTAATCAATATGTAATGTCAGTAAAAAGTATCGAACATTGCTTGTAGTTTTCTAATTTTTAATTTTATGAAGAAACTCTATTATAAAAAAAGTTATAGGGGTTTTAAAAAGGAATATTTTGAACATGTTTCCAAAAACTGCGTTTTTCATTTGTAAAGGTGTGTCAAGGAGTTTGAATTTTAAGTGGTACCATTTAGGCTTAGGCCTACTTATATTTCTGATTATGGATTCTTCAGGTCTCAAAACGTACACAATCATATATTTTATCAGTTATAAACTATTATTTTTTAAAAATTGCCTCGAATATATGCATGTGTAAGTCGTACGCCGTGGCATCGTGATCTAAGGCATTTTACCTAGGAATCGCGTTACGGAATGCGCGCTGGTTCGAGTCTTCATGAGAGAAAAGTTTTTCTCATGAAATTTCGGCCAGTGTATGGGACCGGTGCCCACCCAGCATCTGATGCATTTGGGAAGCTACAATAGGTAACGAAATCCGGTTACGAAAGCCAGCTTTAACAGCTGAAGGGACCATGCGATACCTCCATTCTGGTTGAATGATCGTCCACCTCTGCTTCAGCATGTGGACGTAAGGCTGGTCGGTCGTGGTCCTTCATGGGCTATCGTGCCTTGGATTATTATTTATGGATTTGTAAGCCTTCGTAACAGGGAGAAATGCTTCAGTGTATGCAGGCCTATATAAGGGACCATAATTTAAATAATCATAGATAACAGCTAATCAAAAGCAATTGAATAACAGTGGTTCTTTCATGTGATTAAAATGTTGGATGCCGTAGAATGCATTTCATTAAAATCTCTTTTCGGTTCCTCTTTTTATCATTAGGCCTATAGTCGATCATCATCAGTAGGTCTATTTCAATTTGTTCTCTTTCTGTAAGATTCGCCATGGTTAATCACATGAAAAAACATTATTATTCAATTGTTTTTATTAGCTTTTGTCTACAATTATTTAATCAATGGACCCCTTATTCTCCATAGTGATGAATTGGTATACTGAAGCATTTCTGTTTGATATTATGTATATATTGGGATCGTAGCCTATAGGCCTATGTATTTGAGGCAATTTTTTACAGACTAATAGTTTATAAGTGGTAAGAAATATTATTTTGTACGTTCTGACACCTGAAGAATCCGAAATTGGAAAAATGAGTACATGGTACCATACAGCTTCCTTGACACACCTATTAAAATTAAAAAAAAAAAAGTTTTTGAAAAGTGCATAAAATGTTTCTTTTTTCACCCCGTATGTATAGTCTATAGGGTGGAAATGAAATAGCCTTGCAGATTTCCAGAACGAATAGCTCATGTTGTATGCAACAAAAAATGTAATATCATATTGCTGGAAAGTTCATATTGTAGGGTTTTTTTTTTTTCAGAAAAAAAGTCCCCCCCCCAAATGTATAACATTCTCTTATTCGGTAACAATTGCGAGTAGGATCGTGATTTTCATCCATATTGATAGGAAATCTAATAAAGAACAATTTATCCCTCTGGCATATTTCAATAGCGTGCACGGTTTTTGTGTGAATTTAATTTTTAAAACTCCTACATGCTAACCATTGCACAAAGCGAAAGCGTGGCAACGTACTGGCAGCTTGGCAGCTTACGTACGGAGACTCACCGAGTTCGTTGACCTCTTACATCTGTATCACGAGAAGCGTGTGTGTTTTCGCGGCGATGTTGTTGGACTGCTGAAACTTCAACCTTTAGTTTTTAATTAACCGTGCATTTAATCACAAAACATAATATAGGTTTTTGTATTGATTTCAGTGTACCCTATCGTCCCTTTCAATCTGCAAGGTTATTTCACTTCCACCCTGTATACACACATACATACATACATACATACATACATACATACATACATACATACATACATACATACATACATACATACATACATACATACATACATACATATTAATCTTGGTAATATTGTTTTGATGAAAGGATAAATTTTGATAATCCACAAGGAATAATATTTTAGACGTAGTATAAAATTAATGCACTTACGTGTCTTCGTGTTCTACAAATATGATTGTGTAACACATTGAATTAATCTTAATTAATATTGTTTGATGAAAGTACAAATTTTAGTAATCCATAAGGAATAATATTTTAGTATAATTAATGCACTTACGGCCCACACCTGTGGAGTAACGGTTAGCTCGTCTGGCCGCGAAACCAGGTGGCCCGGGTTCGATTCCCGGTCGGGGCAAGTTACCTGGCTGAGGTTTTTTCCGGGGTTTTCCCTCAACCCAATACGAGCAAATGCTGGGTAACTTTCGTTGTTGGACCCCGGACTCATTTCACCGGCATTATCACCTTCATCTCATTCAGACGCTAAATAACCTAGATGTTGATACAGCGTCGTAAAATAACCTACTAATGCACTTACGTACCTTCTTGTTTAAAAATATTGTATTATATAGCTCATTGTATTCATTCTAAATAATATTGTTTTTAAGAAAGATTCAAGCATGTAATATTACAATAAATTTAATGTGACATGCTGTTAAATAAATGAATTAAATATACATACATACATACATACATACATACATACATACATACATACATACATACATACATACATACATACATACATACATACATACATACATACATACATACATACATACATACATACATACATACGAGCAAATGCTGGGTAACTTTCGGTGCTGGACCCCGGACTCATTTCACCGGCATTATCACCTTCATTTCATTCAGACGCTAAATAACCTAGATGTTGATACAGCGTCGTAAAATAACCCAATAAAACAAAAAATACATACATACATACATACATACATACATACATACATACATACATACATACATACATAGCCTACATTCATACATACTCGGTCGCTCGCTCACTCACTCACTTACCCACACTTATATTGGCTTAATAAAGTCCAAAGGAAACACAATTAAGAGTGCTTGTGTTTGTAGTGGAATCTGTAAATATTTGTACGGGTTAGTTCACAAGTTCTACAGTACAGCGTCATAACCAGAATCACTTGTTTGAGTTTTAATAACAAACAGCTCGGTGTAATTACGACACAAACCTGATTCTTAATAATTAATGTCCACGAGACAGTTTATCTCAAGATTTATCTAATGGTCACTGCAGAAGCACTGACACCAACCAATCTTCTAAATATCGATTCTGAAACTAGAACAGCACAGTTCGGAAACATCATAAGTGGAGAACCTGACGACAGTAATCAGCTGCTGGTATCGGCTCCCCCTCCCAGCCTGTCTATCGTTCAGTGGTTATACCTCTAGATGTAGACAGAGAGAGAGAAAGAAATTAATGAATGAAGAAATAAATGGAAATTGCCATAACGAGCTGGTTGGTGTATCTCAATCGGCGATGTAACTGGTTCCGAAGTGGATAGACTGGGTTCAGTTCCCGTAACGACCTCACGTCCAATTTATTAAGCACGGTATTTGCAGTCTAGCCGGTCGTGGCGCACACAGCGTTTATAGCACAATCTTGACTCTGTGCGGATACTAATGCTAATGGTTCACCTGACGTTCTTTGTCAATTGTCTTGTCTCTTCATAGTTAAGAACATGATAGGACAATATTTAGCCAGCACAACGCTATTCTGGGAATGGAACCGCAGCTCTCGTATAATCTTATTTCGCAGCTGCATTGTCCACAAAATATCTTCCAGGAATACAAAAATCGAATCGAATCTCTTAGACTAAACTGCTGATTTATGTAACTGTTGTCATTAATTCTGTACTGCAGTAGTTTATACAGTAGGTGGTGCTTTTATTTGTGGTGACAATTTAGGGGTTTTGCGCGTGTGATAAATGCAGAAGAATGCAACGTGTCGAGGCTGCTTACTGCTTCACCACCAGGGAAGACAATACGGATTGAGGAATATATTATTTGTGGATCCGTTACTAAAATATTGACCAGTCATCCAATGAAGTTAATTATTTGTACATCCCTGATATGGTGCAGAAACCCATAAACTTCGCAGCATGCTTAATGCCTATGGTCGCAATGTTGAAGGACCTCCGCTCACTGTCCAACTGCTTCCGTAAATAAAAGAAGCCATATTTTATTTTACATGGTTATTTAACGACGCTGTATCAACTACGAGGTTATTTAGAGTCGATGCAATTGGTGATAGCGATATGATATTTGACGAACTGAGGCCGAGGATTCGCCATAAATTACCTGAAATTTGCCTTACGGTTGAGGAAAACCTCGGAAAAAACTCAACCAGGTAATCAGCCCAAGCGGGAATCGAACCCGCGCTCGAACGCAACTCCGGATCGGCAGGCAAACGCCTTAACCAACAGAGCTACGCCGGTATCTAAAAAGCCATATTAGGACGGGAATTTTTTATATTTTCCTAGGTTTCAGAACGGCCCTATAATATTTGGCGCCACGTGTTAAACATTATTTATAATATAAAATTCCTACTACGTATTTTATTTTATAAGTGTATTAAGAAGGCGTATTTCTAAGTTATTTGTAGCCTAATATAAATGTATTACTTGACCAAGGCCAGTGGAGTCCTATAGCCCGGAGCGCCACTTGTACTTCTCCTGCGGTCATATAGCGTCATCGCGATAGTTCACATTACGCCCGCGTCTCCACGCGCCTCGGTCGAGTTATAGGGAAGAGTCGGGTAGTATCGGATATCGGGTAATATCGGACAGTGCGTTTCTTTCATCTACCACCATATGGTAGTACCTGAATGACATGGTTACGTTTCTCTATGCGACATCACAGAAACGTAACCATGTCAATCAGGTACTATCATCGTGTGGTAGATGAAAGAAACTCACTGTCCGATATTACCCGATGTCCGATACTACCCGACTCTCCCCTAGTATTGTTCGTTCAATGCCTTGCTTCCCTACACGCGGAAAGGTCGTGGTATTTTTTCTATAATTAAATCCAGAATAGTGGGGTTTATGTCCGAGTAAATATTGCAGACGAAATTAATGTAACCACCACCATCAAAATCAGCATAATCAAGTATTGGCTCTTCTAGTTCTTTCATTCCTCATTAATATGAGAGCTCTGAACCAACATTTGACAGCCTCAAGTAAAAAGAGTCACTGGGCTTGTGGTCAGAATTCCTAAAGACCACTACAATGAACATTAGACGAACAAATAAAAGCATAGATAGGGAATAGCATCAATCCAGGTATCCCAGCGGGCAAGTATAGGGTCAGTGATAATAAAAGATGTGATGGTCCCTCTCTATACATGCTTATTCGGATAGAGACTTTTACAAAATACCTTAGTACTAGATATTACCAATAATTTACTTCTGAAAACTGTTTCAGTAACACTTCTGCTATTCACTTGAAGCCCATGCACAAAACAAGTTAAATAACTTAGATGTGGATAAACATGTTTAAAGCTGAAGCAGTTGTAGGCCTACAACAGGCAAAACTCCGTTGTAGGAGGCTACTAAACCTTACCGCTGTGCTGAGGCGGAGTCTGGAGTTTATCTTCAATAATCTGAACCATTGTCGCTACTGATTGACAAGTCATCTGACACATCACTGCTATCAGTACGCGCTATTATTGGCTGACAATTGGGAGGGACGAGGCGAGTAGTATATTGTGTCATTCTTTAAGATTGACGCATGCGCAGACCAACGAAGTTTTGTAAGTTGTTCCCCTATTGTTACATAGGCTTATGGTCGCAGCATCTGAAAGTAGAAGAATAAATTTATCTTTGTTATCTTTTCCTTGCAGCAGTACTCTTTAGAAGTTCAGAACTTTAGAGCATCGTTAACAAAATGTGCGATAGTGAATGGTTAGTTTCCTAAAATCCTCCAAGCTATCAAGTGAGGTTGCTCTGACTCATTCTCGTTACATGGCGACTAGAAGCGTCTGTAATTTTATATACTGTATCATACCTCAGATAAGACAGTGTTTGGGATTATCGTGAATTTCTTTAATTGTCAAAAAGGAGCAGTCCTCTAACTACAATAGTTTTCCTAAGAGTATATTCTATTGGAATAGCACGAATGCAGCGTTTGTCAAGAAAATTGCTGAACTGGATATTCTTTATTGCATTGCACTTTAGCCAATATTTGTAGCGGTTAGTGTTTTACGAAGGTAATAGATTTTTTTTTTTTTTTTTTTGTTTAGGTGGTAGATATTGGTTGGTATTTGAGTGCTACGTCACTTGGAACATTTTTGCACATACAAATGTTTTAATGCACAGTTGACAATACATCACTTTACCGTCTGTTATGAAATCTGACAATCCACAATCCTACAACCCATAGTCTTAATTCAGTCTTAAAAACATCATTTATCTTTCGGAATTGAAGAGTCCACTGCAAGAATGATGGATGTCACTTTCTTGTCGAAAATGAACCAAGACTGTCAATGCATAGCTTAAGACATATAGAATGTACATACAGAGTTATATGTCATTAACACTGATAGTCATTGTCCAGTAATGATCGGAAAATCACAGTTAAGCTTTGAGCGCTAAGCATTTCAAACTTTCAATTGCTTCTCCTGCAAAATGTATTTCAAATGACATCCATCATTCTTGCAGTGGACACTTCAATTATAACGCGGCCTAATAATGTATATGTTCCCTAATTCAGTAATTGTAAAATAATAGAATTGAACCAAATCTGTTTTACAAACATCGCGGAAAAGTAAACTGCCCATCCCACTTTCCGTTATGATGTATTATTTGGAAACACGTGCAGTAACTTATATGTTTTACTGAGTACACAGCTGCACACTAGAAATAAAGCTCATAGTTAATGTTGTTATGAATCACTCATTTCTCAACCCAGCGTTGCTGTGAAAATATATTTCTTTTTCTTATTAACACTTAGAGATTGCAGCAACACCAGGTTGCCTGAGATTGCGTATCATCATTATCAATTAAATATCAGGTGACAATATGGTAGCGAATTCCAAAAGAAGAGACTCTGTATATAGGGATTGTCTTGCTTTTAAAGAGAAGTTGAGATGAATTTTTCTTCCTCTTTACCTGTTTTATCTCCCATATTTTGCCGACTTACAAGCCTATGCGATGTAGTGGAAGAAGGATTTTTTCTCTGAAACGATACTAGACATCCATACATTGTTGGCTTCCTTCGGCACGGGATTAGTACGACGCAGGGCTACCGCAGACACATCACAGGACAATCAAAAGACAACGGATAACAATCCAGCTCGATAGACGGGAGATGAATTTCTTCTATTTCCCACACCTTGAATCGAACCATGGACCGCTTGGATGGGCAGCACGTACATTACCAGCCACCAGCCACTGGCATTTTATTAAGTCAACTGCCATTATACAAGGAGCAAAAAAATAATAATCTTTAGTAAATTCTTGTAGCAACAGTGCATATTTCTGTACAGATTAATAATAATCCGTGGCGCTACAGCCCGTGAAGGGCCTAGACCGACCAGCCGGCTGCTGGCCTCACGCCCACATGCCGAAGCAGAGGTGGGCGATCGTCCAACCAGAATGGAGGTATCGTGTGGTTAGCACGATGATCCCCCCAGCCGTTATAGCTGGTATTCGCAACCGGATTTTCTCTACCTATCGTAGCTCTCCAAGTGCATCACGATGCTGGGTGGGCACCGGTCCCATACGCTGGCCGAAATTTCATGAGAAAATTTCTTCCCCCATGAGGAATCGAACCAGCGCGCATTCCGTAACGCGAGTCCTAGGCGGGATGCCTTAGACCGCGACGCCACGGCGCGGGACTTCTGTACAGATTACTGTGCACATTACTGTGGAATCCCGGCCACCAAGTCACTCAACTGAGTGCGCTCCTTGTATAATGGCAGTCGACTTAATAAAATGTCAACATACATGCCCATCTTGGAGTCAGACCACAAAGGGAAAGCACTGAAGGAGGGGAGTTCGATCCGGTGCTAGGGATTGAATTTCGGCGTAGCTCAATGGTGAGAGCGCTTGGTACGTAGAACCAAGGACCCGGGTTCGATCCCCGGCGCCGGAGCAAATTTTTCTACTCTAATATTAATTGTTACCATAACAGATATTATATTCTGTAGGACCAAAAAAAAAATAATAATCTTTAGAAAAAAGTAAGCCTAAAACGTATTTCGGTTAAAGCTTCCGTATCACATGTAAAAGCAAATTAAATACATTTGCATAATGAATTCGATGTATAGATCCACTTATATTATAGACGGAAACGTTATACGAATAAAGAGTCTAAAAATCCTTTGGGGCACAGATTTTGTGGATTTTGTTGCCTCGGGAACCGAATCGCGGTCCTTATGAGTCGTGTCGAGGTGTCACTCTACGTCCCCACATATGGACGATGCTCATTAATTCCCCGCGAGCCCGCTGCGGCGCGGCGTGTTCCAGTTATTAGCGTGGTCGTGTCTTGACGTGGGTGGTCTCCACCATCTCCCTTCCTCGCAGTGTATCGCTGAGCTTCCATCTCGCTCGCTCACTATTCCTGTTCAATGATCCGTCCTCTCCCGTATCGGCCTCTCACAATCTGTTCCTTAAACGCTGTGGTGATTCATCTTTTATCTTCTTGTACTCTTTGTCCTATGTAATTCTTTTTAACTGGATGCCCATGCTTGATTAATTGTTTCTATAAATGGATTTATATATTCTAATTCTTCATAACGTGATCAGTTATAGATCAAAGTCCCTTACAGAGACATTTCGAGAATAATAGCCATATATTTACTTGTTCCGCTATGGCTCAGCAGGAAATGTTTCCGGCTATAAATGCAACCAACCTGAGTTCGATTCCAGAATGGAAATTAGAGACTTCTCTCCCTTTCAAAATACTTTATATGTCTGCTTTCGTTTTTTGTTCGTCGTGTATAATCTTCCTAGTGTTAAGTGTTAACCATGACAAGGAGTTCCGTTGTTTGTAATTATTCAGTTAAGAACATGAATCATCAATTCCATAATAATAATAATAATAATAATAATAATAATAATAATAATAATAATAATAATACACATTTTCATTTATTTACAGAATTAAGAATGTACACACGTCTTTTTCTGCCTAATAATAATAATAATAATAATAATAATAATAATAATAATAATAATAATAAACATCAAGTAATAAAGTTTGAACTCTTTTCTGTTGGTATTACAAATCAACATTATAGTTGGCTATATTCACAAATAGAGATAGTCTCTGATTATTAGACTATATCAAGAATACAAACAGAACAACAGAAAACCAGGGACATATTTCCAAACTCTGTAGGAGGCTTGGATCTGCCACATTTATAGCTTAGAAGCTGTAGAGATTAATATTTGTTTATTTATTTAGCTAATAATTGTAACATAAAATATAATATAAACAGAATAAAAACTTTAGCTCGCGCCTCGTGCTCAGGGACGGATTCCTGAATTGAAATTAAGAAGTATATGGGCTATTCCATATGAAATCGATCAGTAAAAACCTCGCATTTTTTATACCCTAATTTTTTCCCTATTTGCACAAGGTGCTGAGGAGAGCGCATTTGCAAAAATGTGCTATCGAAAGTCAACCGATTTTCGTATTGTTGAGCGACAAATTTAGCGTATTTTAGAAAAACAAGCCTTTTTCAGCGCTCAGAACTCTGGAACCATTTACTGCAGAACATTGAACGAGAGCTCATTTTGAAGCTGACATTTGGTAGGTTATGATCAGAAGTAATCCTTGTTTGTATTGTATACAGAGAGACAGATAATCTGATTTTACTTACTTTTAGGCTTTTTGGCCATTTGTAAAAATGTAAAAAAATATTGAGAAAAAACCTTGCATTATTAAGAGGGATTCGGCATTGTTTGCTTAGTGTCAAGGCAATAAGTTTCGGGGGTACTAAATAAATTATTTTCACACGCCTAGACTTGAAAGGCGCAACACAGCAAGTACTGGCCGAGAGATGAAGATAAGCGAGCTTTGGGCGTCATTTTACTCCTGTGTTTATGAAAACCTGTGATAAAGCTAGCCCAGCTATGCGATACTAGACGAAACATCACGTGTTTATGTCTTCTGGCCTTGCTTGCCTAGGCTAGCTCCCGCCTCACAGTCAGCTGGTTAGCTCACGCGCGTACTATTTATTTTCTTTATTTGATTTTTCAATACTTCCTTATTAACGTTGCACCAGTAAAAAATACGTATTTGTACTTTCAATGCGGAATCTAACCATATATTTTAAAAATATTTTTTCGTGGGCAAAGGTGTTTTAATTAAGAAAAATCTAAATTTCTCCATTTCCTTAAAAAGTAAGAAAAACTGTTTACGTGTCAATATAAACTTTAACTTTTCAGCATCAAAATAAACCATGATTTTTATCATTGGGTGAAAGGGTTTCGGAGCCACAACAGTTTAAAGTTGATAATTTTTATGAAAATACGATAAATTTAAATATTTTTAATTTAAACACTATGAAGTTCTGATGCCTCAAACTTTGCACAAAGGATTGTATCATAGTTGTCTACGGACAGAAAAAGTTTCATTATATTGTGACGCCCACGTGAGATTCGATCTCACGACCGACGGAGGAGAGGCTAAGTCGGCCTTGTGTTGGGCGGGGTGCGCGCGCATCTGCCTCCTGGGGCATGGCTACGCGCGGTGAAGGAGGGGAGCAGCAGCGTGCGAGATGATTCGAGAATGGAGACACGCGTCGAAATATCGCGATCTATCCAGAACTCGTACTTTCCAGAAACTGTGGTGTGAGTATAAATTACGCGCGCAAGTGAACGCGAGCAGTTTTTTTTTTCAGTTGATTAGTCAGCCAGTCAGTGGGTAAGCCAGAGCAAGCAAGCCAGCCTTGTGTATTGGAGTTCGACTCGAGTGTGCGTCCGCAACTGTATCAGCATCCGAAGGCCTGAGTTCGAGTGCAGTGGACCGCAGTTGGAGGGACCTGAGTTCGAGTGCAGTGGACCGCAGTTGGAGGGACCCGAGTTCGAGTACAGTGAACTGTCTCTGAAGGTCTGTGATTCGAGATACTGTGAACTCGAGTGACTGAGCTAGAAGAACTGTGAACTGAGAACTGATAGTTCTGATTTGTAAATAGTGCTTTGTAAATATTAGTTTAGATTAACAGTTCATTGTTGTTCGTAATAGTCCGAGGAAATTGTCATTGCCGTCAGTGGAATGCTATAACGAATACTGTGTTGAGTGAAAATTCCTATTGTTGACGAGAGCGTTTAAGGTGAATTGTAGAAAGGAATTATTGTTGGAAGAGTAAAATCCTATTGTTGAGTTGAAATAAATTTACAATATTTAAAAATTGCAAGGTCAATTTTCTCTATATTTCGGTCGATTTGAGATGGAATAGCCCATATAATACAATTTGTCTTATGTCTACTACGCAATAAGAATATATAAATTTAAATTTACAATTTTTATAAAATCTACACATAACTTTTTTAATTTAATACTAGAACTATTAGAATTGACAAGATTAGGATATTTAAATATAAATTTGTTATAGGCTATATTCTTGGACCTAAATTACTACTATGATTAAATACTGTATCAGTGTTGCATTTTGGTTCAAACAATCTTAAAGAATTCATACCTTTTGTTTCATAACTGTGAGAATACAATTGAAAATTATTTAGATTTTTATGTATGAATTTTATTAATACAATATAATAAATTTGACTTATTTTAAGAACATTAAAGTCTAAAAACAATTTTTGAGATGGAAAATCAATAGGTTTATGAAGACATATTTTAATTATTTTCTTCTGTAATAAATAAAGTGGATTAAAATTGGATTTAAATAAGCTACCCCATCCTATAATTCCATACATGATTATCGATTGAAATTAAGTTAAGTACAATTGTGCGTAATAAACTTATTAACAGGTACTTCCTCAATAAAACAAAATAATATATTATTTTATGTAATTTATTACAAAAGTAATTAATGCTTTAAATGATTATTGAAAATTATGCCCAAATAAATAGTATTTTCATTAATTTCCTAATTTTTCACAGTTAGATCTGTTCCCTAGTTTTTCGCTACACCAGGCAAAATATAACTGTAGGAATTTTCATGAAACTACAATTTTTTGCCATTTATGATATCGAAAGGAGTGGCTTTGGATATGCTTATCTTTATGTCTGTCTGCTGTATAGGCTACATCGAATTATTCTAAACTATTGGATGGATTTTCTATATTCTGAGTACTATACGAGGTAATTTATTATGAAATTGGACATTTGAAATGTAATTTAGTGCAAAATGAATAAGTTTAATTTGAAAACAAAAATATGTATGCTAATGACAATTTAGTCCAAGTCTTGTAAGACGAGTTTCTAAACATAAAGAATTATTTATACATTTATTGCTATTCTACTGTAATTTTTATCCACTTTGGCACGGAAGATTGCCCAGATAATACTATAATTCTCTCTCTCACATAAAAGACTGGCGATCATTAATCGTAAATCTCTCTTATAAATCAGCGAATTTTCAGAGAATCAGTTTCACAACGACCTGAACAACAGTACTACTTTATAATACTACTAATTTGTTTTACCATTTAGCCTGTATCGTTGTTAGGGCCTACTGTAAATACCAGTTTCTTTAACTAGGAAAATAATATCAGAATTGTTTAATTGTAATTTACTAATAGGTATTGTATGTGAATTTTTGGCCTGCATCTATTTAAACTGTACAATTTATAAATTAAGTATTTTCGGAATCATTAAGAAATCTGAGAGACTTCCCCATGTAATTGGAATGATCAGAGTCTTGGTGGCATCATATTAAATTACACAAGCCCAATTACTGTCGTCTGAAAAGAAGAAATGTCCATATATTTATATTCCGCTGACAAATGGTGCAGAAAACTATGATTTTTTTAATAATCGCTTTAAGTGTCAATGTCATATCGCAGCCTTACTTATTATGGATGCCATTCATTTTTGTCTGAAGTTCGGCGTTCTCTCTAACCCGAAGACATCTGACACCCGAACTGAAGTGCTCTCTCACTATCACGAAATCTGTCAAGCTGGCTGAACAGTTAAACCCCGATCGGACCGCCGAGGTACTCTCTCACCAACACATCTATCGCGATAGCTGGACATTTAAATCACCGATCGAAGCACCGTCTATCTCCGGGTCAGACAGTTAAACTCTCACTAGACAGACGCTATCTCGTGTAGAATGTTGGAAGTAATGTTGCTCTTTGTACAAAATAAATTGTAGTTTATTTAACGACCCTCGCAATTGCCAAGGTTATATCAGCGTCGCCGGTGTGCCGGAATTTTGTCCCGCAGGAGTTTCAGGGATTTTGGCCCCTGCAAAAAGTAAGTAGATAGACTAAAATCTAAGAGCGAGTTGCTCATCACTACTGGCGGGCTGGGTCACACAGGTCAGGCTGCGCAGTCATAA
The DNA here is from genome assembly GCF_040183065.1 of Periplaneta americana. NCBI lineage: Eukaryota > Metazoa > Arthropoda > Insecta > Blattodea > Blattidae > Periplaneta > Periplaneta americana. Next base: position 169,577,079 of record NC_091117.1, read on the forward strand.
CACCGAACACTTCCTTCTTATCATGTCGCTGTACACTCCGCCTTAAAAAATATTCTTCCACACGTCCCGTTACTAACCGCTACGTCTGTTGACTAAACAATGCCATGATGACTTATATTTTCTTGACATGAGTGTCCCTCAGCTTCGAGCATAGATATTATTTTCATTCTTCCTCTTTCCTCGTCTCCTTCTATGCACATTTGTGATTAAATTTCTTTCTTATGATGCAACACACAGCTCGCTCACTAGTCAAACAACCAAGGACAGAGACCAATAACGTTGAATCGAGCTGTACATGCCAGTAAATCTAGTGATATAAGCATGTCGCATTTAAGCACACTTAAATACATGTCAAAAAATGACTTTCATACTCCATCGGCAAGTCTATCGTGCTATTAAAAAGGAGTGCGTTATATGACAGTAAAAATTTTTAATAGCCTCCCTATCGATATAAAAAATGAAACTCAAAACATAAGATTATTTAGGGCCAAATTATAGAAGTACCTAATTTCTCACGCCTTCTATTCTGTAGGTGAATTCATGGCATTCAATAACACTACCTGAAATTGATACTAAAACTATGTGTTGTACTAGTAGACTAAATTGTAAACCTCTTCTGTATATATTTCATCTAGACTGTGACTATAAATTAAGACTTAATAATAGTATTAAGTTTTTTTACTTGTTCCATATTATATCTGTAAAGCAATGTATGAATACCATGGAATGTTAATAAATGCAATACAATGCCATCGATCTTGGCCGAGATCGAACCCGCAACCTCGAGCACAGAAGGCCAGCGTTATACCGACTGCGCTACCCAGGCTGACGTCTCTGTGCAAGTTGTGGCGTCATAATTTTCCGTTTAAGTGGAATATCGTTTTCCTTATCTCAGAAAAGTAGGCGGAAAGCGAACTCATTATTTTCTAATTGTTACGTTATCTACTTACTAAATATTTTTGAAAAATAAATGACATGTGACATGCGAAACTTCAAGATTTTTTTTTCATCCTCTGATGTAAAATCACATAATTGTAGCCTATCTATGTAAATAGTATTCTTGTTTTCGTTTAAAATGGGTATAAGATTACTTTTTTAATACTCCAGTATTATAATGGTATAGGGTAAAATACTTTAATTTGTCATTTTAAAAACATTAGTTGATATTGCTTCTATGTACACTCTAAACATTTAACTTACTGTTCGTCACTGCTTGAGTTGCAAGGGAAGACATTGGACTATAATATGAATTCATTATTTCTCACTTAGCCCTATCTTTCTGAATTGTGCGGAAAATAATGAGTGAAATGTTTAAATTCGTACCAAGTTGAGTGTGAAAGAAACCTGTTCTGTCACTCTCAACAGCAGGTAACGATATGTACACCGTCAAATAAATTATTAGCCTCGATTAGACTTGCGCTGAGTCCCCGGGGCCATAGCACCTGTTTAAGACCAGAAGTGATGTACGGGCTCCCATGAATATATGTAAAGCAGCACTGAAAATTATCCCACATCCTCATACAAGGTGCATACACAAGCGCAGCGTGGATGTTTGTACAATGAATTTGTGTTTATGCTAAAATCTATTTTTATCTATAGGCCTAGTAAGTTATATCGAACAAAAATATATTCCTGATTCCGTATGAAATTGCAAAGAAACTGCTATATCTCTTTGCAGTCGTTATTTTGATAACCCTGTAAGATTATTAACTATCACCACGGCATTGCGCGTCCTCAGGTTGCGGATAGAGGAGACGGCCTCCAGATATGGAGGGTAGCTGCGAATATATTGAATAAGCAGTCGCGGACAGCCGATAAGGAGTGGTCCTCCAGCTTGGGGGTTGGGCGAAGGGCTAACAACCCATCACCGTAAAAGCAACTTGTTACGAAACCTCAAAATAAGCCTCGGAATGGGACTGGTTCCCTGGCACGACCACAGCAAAGAAATAGGGTTATGAGATTTGGCACTTGAAATGTTACAAGTCTAGCCTATAATTTATTATAGAATAGGAGAGGTAACATTAGTAGCCTAGCTAGATATAGAATAGACTTTGTGGGAGTACAGGAGGTTAAGTTAGATGAGAATGGCTTGTCACAAATAGGAGATTACTTGTTCTGTTATGGGGAAGGAAACAATAATCACCAATTAGGAACAGGAAAAAAGATCGAATTTATCAGTGACAGGTTATCGTATTTAGTGTTTAAGAGTAGATGCTGCGATTTCGTAGTTATAAATTCTCACGCCCCTACAGAAGAGAAAGACGACCATATAAAACAGGTGTCGTCAGCACAGAGCACCCTGGGGCTAGCGTCTCTTACCCGCGGAAAACGCAGTGCAGCATGGTGCACTCGTAGCTGCTAGCGGGTATGCTCTCTACCTCTTCCTGCTGCACGACGGTGCACACGGGACGGCACCGCTTACCTTTTGCACATTTCAGCGAGTGCTGACGACCATTGATATAAAGGATAGCTTCTATGAGAAATTGGAACACACTTTTGATCAGTTATCTAGATATCACATGAAAATTTTATTGGGGGATTTCAATGCTAAAGTAGAACGGGAGGATATTTTTAAACCGAATATTGGAAAAGAGAGCATACACGTGACTAGTAATGATAATGGCGTTAGGTTAGTCAACTTTGCCACATCAAAAAATTTAATTGTCAAAAGTACAACATTTCCCCATAAGAATATACATAAATATACTTGGACTTCTCCAGTTGGATTGACACACAACCAAACAGATCACATCTTGATAGATAAACTATTCCTTCTTTCACATTTCACAATCTAGTACCTTCTCCCACTTTCGTCATGTAGGCTACTCATGGTTGTCTACATGCTCTGGACAATTCTCTCTCTCTCTCTCTCTCTGTCTTATATTTGTCATTTATCTCATTTATCATAATTTCGAATTCTATTTCTTCTCGACATATTAACAATTTTCCTTAGCTTTTCTCTGTAATATTAAACGTCTGTGTTATTATTATTATTATTATTATTATTATTATTGTTATTATTATTATTATTATTATTATTATTATTATTATTATTATTCGTACTTTATTTCCACCTTTGTTGCAATCGTTAAACAATTTCCACCATTGCCCCAATCATTAACAAATCACGGAACTACAGCAATTGTCCATTTCTACAGATATAGTCTCGATCAGCCTAGATTGTTTTCGAATACGTCGCTGAGAAAATAAGACAAGACAGAACAAACCAAAGCTGTGACTGCTATCTATAGTTTGTGAAGTATTTTTTTTCTGATTCCTGGAAACTTGAATAAGCTTCAAAATAATTTAATTGTGGGCTATTAGTTGTAAATTTCCTTAATTAATATTACATAGAGTTAGATTTATGGCATAAAAGAGAAGCAGTTTTGCAATTACCACTTCAAAAGCTGTTAGTCGTCGAATTGTTTTATTACTAGATTATATCTATCAAGCATGAGAACAACATAAAACTCGAAACGTTTCAACTTTTTATCCCATGCCCATAAATTAATTTGTTTCAGACAAACATAATTAGTACAGAACAATCCACTTATTCTGAATAGGCTATAGACATCGTTTTCTGTTTAATATCGCGTAATAATAAAATTGGTATTAATTGCTCTAATATAAAACAGCAACAATTATAAAGAAGAATAATAGCCTATTAACAAAATAAAAGTAAATAATAACAATAATAATAAAACATCTCGTGGCAAAATAAATTAAAAAGGGGTTCTTCCAAACTGTAACATTAGTCATATCACCAAATGGGGTAATTGCTTGCTTATTTACGGCTTTTAAGGAACCTGGAGGCTCATTGCCGCCCTCACACAAGCCCCCCCCCCTCAGTCCCTATTCTGAGCAAGATTAATCCAGTCCCTACCATCATTATAGCGTCAATGAAATGTGTTCTATAGTGTCAGTGAAATGTGTTACAGAGTGTCAGTGAAATGTGTGCTAAAGTGTCAGTGAAATGCGTCATAGTGTCACTACAGGGAATGAGATGAGAGTAAAGTGAAAGACTATTGAAACTTATGTAGGACCTATAGATAATTATGTAGGTTGTATTGTAAAATTAGGTATTTTATTTTATGTTTTATTATTATTGTGTTAAATTGTTTTGTGTATTCTTATTGTATTGTGTGTAAAATTGTATATGTGTTGTAAAATTGTAATGTGTATTGTAAATTTTATTGTGTATTGGTTATCATTTTATTGTGTATTGTTAATATTGTATATACCACTGCCACCGGGTGCTTGCCCACTTGCAGTGTAAATAAATACATACATACATACATACATACATACATACATACATACATACATAAATACATACATACATACATACATACATAACCCACCTCCCTCCAATCCATTTTAATATTATCCTCCCATCTACGTCTCGGCCTCTCCAAAGGTCTTATTCCCTCCGGCCTCCCAACTAACACTCCAAATGGAGTAATATCAAAGTAAATTCTCCAAAAATAAATAAATAGATACATACATATAGCCTACTAATAGGTGGATGGGGGTGTGTCGGTGGGTAGGTATGTAGATAAGTATATTAGATAAAATATTGTACTTGAACGTACAACGAGATTGTTTGCAAGTTAGTGGACAGTGAATAAGTCGTACTTCGTGATCAATTTAGAGCTAGGAATTTTAGGTGCTAAAAGTTAAGAATGACACTGAGTGTAGCTGAATAGATGTGGTGCCCGTGAGGAGGGTTTTAAGCGTAGATATATAATAATAGACAACAGAGTCACAAGGACTGGGTAATGAATCTTGTAAACCGTGCGTTAATTTGTAAGAGGTAGTTAAGAGGATTACGGACCTTTAACGGTATCAAAAGGAAAATACTGTATGACAAAAATGACGTGTCAAAGAAGTGGGGGCAAGGCTTCTATTTTATAAACTGTACCGAGGAACAATATTAACTTTTAGCACCTAAAATTCCGGGCTCTAGTGATCATAAGCAAATAAAAAACAAATCTGTTGCGCGACAGCCTAAGAAGGGCCAACGCCTACCAGCCAACTGCTGGCTTCACGTCCACATGCCTCAGCAGATATGAACGATCATCCAGCCAGTACGGTGATAATTTGTGATAGCAAGATGCTCCTCTAGTCGTTATATTTGACTTACGAAATCGGATCTCGCTATCGCTACTCATTGTAGCTCCTCAAATTCATCACGATTCTGTGCGGGTACCGCTTATATGCACTGACCGAAATTTCGTAAGAAAAGTTCTTCTCCCATGAAGCTTAGAACCAGTACTCATTCCATAACGCTGGTACAAGGCATGACGCCTTACCTTAGGTCAAACAACTAGTGAGGAAGATCACGACTGTGAATTTAATATATAAAATCCTATTTTAATTTCGTTCTATTACTAGTAAAACCAGTTAGGGTAAAGTTTCCTAATTCCGTGATACCCCTAATCCCGTGATACTCTTTATAAATTGAATGTCAGTCAAAATTTTACCGTTCGACCATCGCCAGACATCTTTCTCGAAACAGTGCATCTTTCGCCTACTTTTGAGACATCGGTGAACTTCCTAGTAAGATACCCAATCCCGTAAAATTTAGTGAGAAAATGTATCACAGAATTAGGCAACTTTACCTTAAGTCCAGTAATGCAGTTTTGTAAAAACATCAATTAAAACTTTATTAATACACGAAAAGTCATAATAAATTCTTTAAACAAAGTAATTGGTTTGTTGCCTAAAACATTTCGGACTTAATCGATTTTACTAGAATACAGAACTCGGAAAGACAAGTCGGGGACTGTACTTATTTTACACAAAAGTGTACTTAATTGGTTTTACTAGTATTAGGACGATTTATTTTGTTTAAATGATAATTCCAAGCCTAAGGATGTGGATCCATCCCGGATCCTGCTCTCGTTATAAAAAGAAATGACGGGGGAAGGTAAGTTGTCCGCTTTACTTCCTATTATTGACATCCAACGAGAGTGTGCGTGCTTGTTAGTTGTAATCTAGTGTACAGAATAACCAAAGCGATGAAAGGTGTTATTACCGAAGTAAACAAGGTAGCTGGAGAACAAGTTCGGTTGAAACACAAATATAATTCCAGAATAGATTATATGGATCAATAAAGGGAATAATCTGTTTGTTCGTAACATTACCCCATCTGCGGTGAATATTTACAATCCGCCATATCCTAAGGGGACATATTGCGACCACGTTTTTAGGTTTCATCCGCTCTTTTTAAAAGCATTTTCTTAGAGACAACATTTTTTCTTTTATGTAATATAACTCTTTGTGGACTGCTACCCGCTGTAAGCGAAATCGAAAAGCTTCCTTAACTTTGAGTGTCAAACGCTCCCTGAATACGCTTACGTAAAATTCAAACTAGGCTTGTTACCAAGATTCTGCTATAATAAAGTGACTCAGAATGCTCTACTGTATGTTTCAAATCATATAAGTCTGTAAGCTTTTGATATGTCACACAGATTAGTTTTCCTCAACTAACGTCACTGAGTGAATCGAATTGCAGTAATCGATCTTCATCTGTTCCATTTTCACAATAATATCGCGATGCCTGACTACACATTTATAACTGTGAGTTTGATGTATGTTTACATATTAATTACATATTAATATTTTGAAAACTGACATAATTAGGAACATTAAATCCAGACGTTTGAGATTGGCAGGGCATGTAGCACGTATGGGCGAATCAAGAAATGCATATAGAGTGTTAGTTGGGAGGCCGGATGGAAAAAGACCTTTGGGGAGGCCGAGACGTAGATGGGAAGATAATATTAAAATGGATTTGAGGGAGGTGGAATATGATGATAGAGACTGGATTAATCTAGCTCAGGATAGGGACCAATGACGGGCTTATGTGAGGGCGGCAATGAACATCCGGGTTCCTTGAAAGCCAGTAAGTAAGTAGGTCTAAGTAATATTTTGAATCTCGAAACCCACCAAGTCTAGGCTAGCCTACGAACTTGCCAAGGATACAATCTTCATTGAAGACCTGCGGATAAAGCATGGAATACCATCCACAGACGCCTGGGAGAAACTACTGCAGGACAGAAAATCTGGCCAGATTTCTACGCAACGGTGGCCATGATAAATAGGACATGGACAGACACCGACCAGGATCTTCGGCACTTCATGAACTCAATGGCGGTACATGGATACAAAGCGAGTACTTCCATGACCCAGACGAAACCTATGTGTGCAACCTGTGCGAAGAACAATGCAGCCGATACCACGTAACCACATGTAAAAACCGGGCAACATCCATTGTGAACTTTTGTAAAAGTGCGAAGTGACAATTCGCCTAACGAACAGACTGTGTTAATAACACCATGCACAATTTGTGCGATCTATCTTTATTATTAATATTTTGAAAACACATTTTATTATTATTAGGCTTACTTACTTACTTACAAATGGCTTTTAAGGAACCCGCAGGTTCATTGCCACCCTCACATAAGCCCGCCATCGGTCCCTATCCTGTGCAAGATTAATCCACTCTCTATCATCATATCTCACCTCCCTCAAATCCATTTTAATATTATCCTCCCATCTACGTCTCGGCCTCCCAAAAGGTCTTTTTTCCTCCGGCCTCCCAACTAACACTCTATATGCATTTCTGGATTCGCCCATACATGCTACATGCCCTGCCCATCTCAAACGTCTGGATTTGATGTTCTTAATTATGTCAGGTGAAGAATACAATGCGTGCAGTTCTGCGTTGTGTAACTTTCTCCATTCTCCTGTAACTTCATCCCTGTTAGCCCCAAATATTTTCCTAAGAACCTTATTCTCAAACACCCTTAATCTCTGTTCCTCTCTCAAAGTGAGAGTCCAAGTTTCACAGCCATACAGAACAACCGGTAATGTAACTATTTTATAAATTCTAACTTTCAGATTTTTTGACAGCTTCTCAACCGAATAATAACAGGCATTTCCATATTTATTCTGCGTTTAATTTCCTCTCGAGTGTCATTTACATTTGTTACTGTTGCTCCAAGATATTTGAATTTTTCCACCTCTTCGAAGGATAAATTTCCAATTTCTATGTTTTCATTTTGTACAATATTCTGGTCACGAGACGGTTGCGGATAGAAGAGACGGCCTCCAGATATGGAGGGTAGCTGCGAATATGTTGAATAAGCAGTATAAACTACTAGGTTATTTAGCGTCGATGGGATTGGTGATAGCGAGATGGTATTTGGCGAGACGAGGCCGAGGGTTAGCCTTAGATTACCTGACACTCGTCTTACGGTTGGAGAAAACCTCGGGGAAAAACCCAACCAGGTAATCAGCCCAAGCGGGGATCGAATCCGCGCCCAACCGCAACTCTGGTTCGGCAGACAAGTACCTTAGCCGACTGAGCTACGCCGGTGTCTAAACGTTTTTATGGATATGTTACTTTTGTTCACATTTTATTTGTGAATTAGTTCTAATAAGTATCACTCTATGACTTGAACTTCCTAGATAAATTCATTCGTTCCGCGCCGCTCGTGAATTTATCAGTAATCTCAGATCATCTCGTGATATTTAGTGTGATAATTTATGTATTGCGGAATGAAAATGAGGGAGAAGAGAACGTACTCGGAGGAAACTTTCCCCACAGTCATTCTTCCCATCACAAATCACACTGAATTTATCGGGAATCGAACTTTGATTCCTTTGGAAGAAAAGCTACCCGCTGACATCTATGATTACCCCGCTTCAAAAGTTAGGAGTTAGTATGCACGTATCTCTATAAAGAGCGGTAACTCTCGTAGTCACGAATCTCGTTGGCTTTATTAATTTTGTGACCTGACTGTACCCGTTCCAATTCGTGCATCAATTTCCTCCACAAATAAGAAAGCACAACGCTAATCTCATCTCCACTAATATGATTTGGCTACCGAAATTAGCTTGTATAGAATTTTTTAAAACCCGTTTTTAACTAGCATAAAATCATCTGAATTAAATATCCCTCCCTCCTTCTTAAAGGATCACGACTCCCTGTCATTTACGTTCCCTCCGATTTCACGGACGTACAAAGCGGTCGTGATGTAACGTCTATCCGTCAGAACAAATCCCAGGTCTACGTTCCTTATGTTTGATTCAATCATCTACTCGCTTCAGACGATGTCGTATTCGACTTGCTCCAACTCAGATAAATGTATTTAAAATTACGATTTAATTTGTAAATATTTATTTTACCATTAAATGATTTTATTTTAGTTGAGCTGAAAATAGAGCAGCTTTGAAAATAAGTATAAATAAAACTAGAATTAAAATTTTAAAACTAAAATAAATAAATAATGCACACTGAAGCGTAATATTCGAGCTACATATTAAATTCCACTCACATGAAGGAAGTGATGATTAAGGCCGTGACATCGGTATATTTGTATTAGTTTGAGGTATATTGAAGGTGAACATACGACGCCAGTCAGAATGTAGTCGACGTGTTTCAAGTACAGGCAACGGAAGCGAATTTGACACACGCCTAAGCAAACACGTTCCGTGTTTTGTATACGATTATTGCGTATTATAAAATAAAGACAATACAATCATTGTATATAAGGGTTAATATCGGAAAGGTCTAAAATGCTGATTACGTTGAGAATAATTGTTGGAAATCATACTTAAATTTTCAGAAATGTGATAAAACATAAGTCTGAATTTTTTTTTTTATTTAGAGTTTTGCATTACAGTTTTATAAAGCCGAAAACGTATATGGCGTACAATTTTGCTTTCCCTATATTTAACTGTTACATTAATTTATTTATCACATCTATTCGTCCACACCTGTGGAGTAATGGTCAGCACGTCTGGCCGCGAAACCAGGTGGCCCGGGTTCGAATCCCGGTCGGGGCAAGTTACCTGGTTGAGGTTTTTACCGGGGTTTTTCCTCAACCCTATAGGAGCAAATGCTGGGTAACTTTCGGTGCTGGACCCCGGACTCATTTCACCGGCTTTATCATCTTCATATCATTCAGACGCTAAATAACCTAGTTGTTGATACAGCGTCGTAAAATAACCCAATAAAATAAATACATCTTTTCTGTACCTTACTTTTCTTGCATGTTGTTTGCCTGGTTTCGGTTCCTACTGCAATAAACAACAACATTCATTTTCAAAGTTTCAAATGAAAATGACTGCCGAGTGCCGGATAGTATAACCTTGTATGCGAAAAAACTACGTTCAACATCGGCTGAAATCAAGGACGCATAAGTATATAAAATATTTTACATCATCCATTTCTACATCAAGTTAATAACAAACGCACTTGTCATCTGACAAAACTCTTATAATTTTGCTTTATGTATTGAAACCACAGTTTTTTTTTGTATTACCGTGCTTATTTTCGCACACACCTTTTTGCTTATATAATCTTGCAGATCATTCACTTTTGAGATGAGATTTACTATTGAAATTTGCTCCACCAAGCTGACACTAGTCTTTTCGAGACAGTCGATTGTAGAGAGAATAAATCCAAAATTATATGAACTATATTCACACTGTTTTTTTTTTATATTTGGTTCACCAAGAAGAGTTTGGGCTAGAGCTGGGGACGGAGCGAGTAGAACTGTTGAGTTACTCCGTTCTATCGGTTTATGTGCTTGGCAGCGGAGCACCGAAGTTACTCGGTTAACCGTAGCTGTTACCGGTCAGTTCAAACATTCATGCCCACGTGCATCAACGTCGGTTAGTGTAACCATCAGTTAAAATTGTGACCTAATCCCCGATTAAGCATTTTTACGGTGGATCGACCTCGGTTACGACTTAAATAGGAAGTTAACCACAGTAATCTCTAACCGGCCAAATATGAGCGGATAAAGGAGATAACCAGCGATTAGTAGAGCAAGTAAAGCAAAATGGCGGCCATAACCACAGGTGATTATTTCGAAGACGATTATTATTGTGCAGTACTTGAATTACTTGGATAGAGCGTGAGCGTGAAGGTTCTTTAGTGGAAAGAGAGAATTCTTGCGAGCAATTAGGTGACAGAAAATTTCAGGAGGGATTTCGTTTATCAAAATCTACAAATGGATCAATTGAAATAACACAAGAACAATCATATTTCTCCAACGGATCGGCTGCTTATATTACGATTCTATGTAACTATTATTTTCTGTATTTTAAGAGGGAATACTCGAATACCAGTATCTCTTTCTCTATGTCACTGGCTGAACAAAGAGAGGTTATGGATGGATCTTAGGATAATGCACAATTCCCTGGTGTGGTCCAAGATCGTACACACATTCCTACCAATTTTCTGCATCCTTTTCCTTTATGGATATTCCATCTTTTTTATATAATAGGCCTACATTTAAATCCAGTAATTAAGTCTATCGATACTTCAACCTAACATTGGGATATAATCATTTTTGGATTCAATTTTCCATTTTGTACGATTTTAACCTAAAAGTACTGAAAAACAAAGAAATGGAACTCACAAATATAACAGCGCCCAAAGGCAAACAAATGCAACGCGAAAATGTAGGATACGTTCATTTCGATGTAGAACATAGTGAGCGCAGTCGTTTTTAGACGTTGACTATTATCTTTGCAGCGGTATGGATACTTTCCTTTAGTCATTTTGTAGAAACAATGTACCATCATAGACTTTACTCTGGTTAAATGAGGTGTCAGCTAGCCAAGTTTTAGTAATCGGTGATTAAGAATGGTGCACATAAATTACATTTTAACCACGGCTACTGTTTAACCATCGTTTCGTAATCTATGATTACTGCGTTTTTAATCAATGTTGATGCACTTCGCCATTAAACAGAGTTCGCGTGTTTTACTTAATTCTAGCAGACAACAACGTAGGTACTGTTGTATGTAAATATTTTCTGCTGCAGGAAAAATTATTTTCTTATCCCCAAGGCGGGCTGAAAGGCCTCTAGTATTGAAGAGGAGTTCATCCTATTATATGACCTGTCAAGTGGACCTAATGAACATTGACAGTCTGGACATATTACTATACATACATACATATATACATACTAATAATAATATATTATAATATAATAATATTAGTACTATTATTATTATTATTATTATTATTATTATTATTATTATTATCATCATCATATTAGCATGTTTGATTAATATTAAAATATGTTAAACAAGAAGTGCATTATATTTTTCTTCTATTTGTGTTACCTCATCAGTCATCATTTTATTTGTATTTATTTCTACAAATTATGTTGCCTAATTACTTTAATTTATCAATAATATTACTCTTCACCAAAGAGAACATGGTTGTATTGAAGGCTAGTAATGTTATAAAATAAATAAACATTATGTTCTTCAGTTTAAGATTCCACATTTTATTGATTATTTTATCAACTTTCCGTAATAGTAAATAATTGTGTGTGTTATTTTTAAGTGTTTTAGGCAGCGCTTCATGGAGCCCGTTTCTTTCTATCTTCTTTTTTAATTAGCTGCAGCGTTTAACGTTTACATCACATGTTAATTTATTAGCTGTTAGTATTATAAATTATTTTATGAATTTTATTTCGTCTGTCATATATAGCAACATTGAAAGTTAAATAGGCCTTTCATACAAAATAACTCCGCAAATAGTTGTAATCACGCAAAGAAATTTGCAACCGCCATTTTGCAATGAAGATAGGCACTTTTTTCTCGTCAATTGGCAAAGCGAAAACGCTTTACTAACAACGCTTTTAAAACACGCTTGGTTTTACTTCCAAAGTACGTTCTAAAATCGACTCAATCTATCTAAATTTTAAATCTGCCGCCACAGATTTGTACTCGGTACTGCACTCGGTTCAACCGAGTAATGACGTCACAGTAACTGCTCCGAACCGAACCGCTCCGTCCCCAGCCCTAGTTTGGGCATTACTTATGGAAGCTGCATCGTTTCTGTCAAACATCTATATGACTCCTCCTATCGTTATATACAATGATTGTAATGTATTGATTTTATAATACGCAATAATCGTATACAAAACACGGAAACACAGGCGTGTGTCTAATTCGCTTCAGCTGCCTGTACTTGAAACACGTCCGGCGTCATGTGTTCAGCTTCAGGTGACCTCAGACTAATACAAATATACCGATGTCACGGCCCTAGTGATGATTCATTTCTGTGCTTAGTTTCACTTTAAATAATTAAGGTAGACAAACTTGTGTTACTAAAAGAGACTGCAGTCCTGTAACACCCTAAGAGATGACATTCTGTAGTTCAGTATAATTATACACTAAGTTCGTTCGATATCGTAATACAGTGACAAGGTAAAAAAGGGAAGAATAGGTTTCAAGGATGGATGGTTCAAGATATTTAAAACTGGCCTTCCAGTAAAATTTAAAAAACAAAAGAAAAGTAGGACGTTCAAGAAAGAGGTGGTGCGGCATCAAAGCAAACCGATCTCCAATACTAGATAGGCTAATTTGATGATGAATAGGGACTCTATTCTGTCCCAGAACGTATGGAGATAAGGTTAGCTGTTCATAGACTATATAGGCGTGATGTCATGTTTGGCGCGTGTCATAGTACTATCAGGGAACACTAACATTTTGTTTGTGATGCAGTTGGCATTCTATTCATGATTCAAAACTAGACCTCGAAGACTGGTGAAAGTGCATTCTGGTGATAAAGATTGACATTATGATGATCTTTCCTACAATTTAAATTATTTGTTCATTTATTTGTTTGATTTATTTTTACTGCTACTGACAGAGTTAATGTCTACCTTCTCTTCCACTTTTTTTTTTTTAATTTGTTTCGTTTATTGAATGAGTGATTCGTTTATAGAGTACAGAGTATGCTTACAGACTAGACTTATAGACTAATACAATGTTTTATAAGTGACATTGTGTGACATGGTCAAAATGTATAATATATTTCTTCCTGGGAAAAAGAAGATAAAACTGACTTCGCATTGAATAAATTAAATTTACATTCTATTACGCATATATCTTCAAGCGCTTTACAACACTAAACACGAATGTGCTACGTCAACTTTTTTTTAATACCATGATGACTATACAAACATTTACAAAATTATTTTACATGAAATGATAGTAATAATTTAATGATAATAATATAGTCTAATAAGAATAAACTTCCTCTCTACCAGTATAAAAATATATAATTACTTACTTAAGGAACCAGGAGGTTCAATGCCGTCCTCACATATGCCCGCCATCGGTCTCTATCCTGTGCAAAATTAATTCAGTCTCTATCATCATATCCCACCTCTCTCAAATCCATTTTAATATTATCCTCCCAACTACGTCTCGGCCTCCCCAAAAGTCTTCTTCCCTCCGATCTCCCAACTAACACTCTACATGCATTTCTGGATTCGCCCATACGTCCTACATACCCTGCCTATCTCAAACGTCTGGATTTAATGTTCCTAATTATGTCAGGTGAAGAAATATTTTGCAAATATAAAAATAACATGAATACAGAAAAGAATGAAATAATAATAATAATAATGATAATAATAATGATAATAATGATAAGAGTAATATGTAGATGTGTTTAGTTACATGTAATTCTAAGGTTCGGTTTCTTCAACCTTTCTAAATTATATGTAACAGTGTGTTATTCCATTTTAACTGTAAACTTAACAGTTGAAGCATTTCTTCAACTAGGCCTACTGTTGGTACTAATAAGCTGTTAAAACTCATGTTAATTTAACTGTCCAATTTCATGCAGTTAAATCATTTAACTGCCCAATTTCATGCAGTTAAATCATTTAACTACCCAATTTCATGGAGTTAAATTATTTAACTACCCAATTTCATGCAGTTAAATCATTTAACTCTCTGTTAGCATAGAGGTATTCAATATGGCTGGTGCGCTAGATACTTAAATTTTCATTATTATTATTACTATTATTATTATTATTATTATTATTATTATTATTATTATTTAGGAAATGATATCCATGAATACATAAACAGAGCCGATGATTTCAGCGATTTAACAAGTAGAAGTTCATACAAAGTAGTCTATTTTCTGCCAAGCCTCACTTTTCGCTTTCAACACAGATCCGTTTGTTTGTTTATTCTCAATAATTGGTTTATACTGCGAAATTATTTTCAGCAGAAGACTCCTCTCGAATGAAGAGAAATTAGTCCCACGATTTCTTTTTGTTCCAGTGTTTTCCATTTCACAACAGCAATACCAATACGCCGCTCCACGCTACTGTGATACAGACGATGGAAAGAAGCATAAGTTAAACCTGAAGTCTTTCTATCCTCTCTGAATCAAACAACGGAAACAAGCGAAAATCGCAATTGTCAGAGTTCAGAAAACAGAATTGAGCCTATACTTGGTTATAGGTTATGGTTAAACTCTAGAATCTCTGGTCCTCACAAAGAGTTAACAAGCAGAATGTTAAAATGTGAAATGTAAAGTTAAAGAAAGGCAATATTTTTTTTAGTAGGTTATTTTATGACGCTTTATCAACATCTGAGGTTATTTAGCGTCTGAATGAGATGAAGGTGATAATGCCGGTGAAATGAGTCCGGAGTCCAACACCGAAAGTTACCCAGCATTTGCTCATATTAGGTTGAGGAAAAACCCCGGAAAAAACTCAACCAGGTAACTTGCCCCGACCGGGAATCGAACCCGGACCACCTGGTTTCGCGGCTAGACGTGCTAACCGTTACTCCACAGGTGTGGACGCGCAATATTTTAACAGCAATTTATATTTTTAACTTGCAATTAATTAACGCTATGTTAGGCGCATTTTTACAAAGGTTGAAGAAACCGGGCCTAAGAGTTAAACAATCACAATTTAGTGTTAAATAAGACAATTTACATCGAAGGAATGATTAACACAATGAAGGAAAATGCATGTACAGTATATTAAAAATAAATATTCTACAAAAGTATTATTTGAAGAAAGGTCATATTCTAGAGACGAAAAACAGTCTTTCTGACAATCGACTTTTGAAAGTAGTCAATTTCTGACAGTCCCTTTACACTATGTACAGCTGTCAAAAGAAAAAGTGGCCACTCTCCTGTATCAAAGTTCCCTTCGGTTATCTTCGCTACAATTCGGAGACAGGCGATGTTACATGTTGTTGGACCACGTTGCCTGATATCTAAGTTATAATTGAAGTATACTGTGTGTTATTCGATAGCATAATGGTAGCATTCAGGCGTCTTATTCATGAGGTCCTGCGTTCGACTACAACCTCGTGCTTTTTATGTCCTTTTTTGTTCTGTTTTTGAGAGAGACAATCTAGACATAATGGCTCCTTTTTCTTTTATGATTATTTTAGTAATTAACATCAGGTTCATTAATATATTATGCCATGACTTTATCATTATCATTATGATATTGTGGCTGCAAATGGAAAGAAAAAAGATTTTATTCTCAATAAAATATCTTTCGTGGCATAAACATAACAAATTTACTGGCGTCGGCCTTAAAATATTCAAACAATTAAGCGTTCAAAAAACAAAACAAAAAGCCACAATTCAATATTTAGTCTATCTTCCTCTTATCTCGATCATCTTGCAGTCGAGTGGGCATGGAATTGACTAGTCTTTGCAAATAGCGACTGTTCTTAGACACGATATTCCAGGCATTCTGAACATACACACATAAATGTTCTGTCCATGGGCAGGTCTTTAACTGCAAACCCAGCAATCTCCAATCTTTCCTATTTTCTGCCTTCCTCTTAGTCTCCGCATATGATCCACATATCCTAATGTCGTCCATTATTCTTTTCAACCAGAGACCCAACCAATTCCTTTTTCTCTTTCTAATCAGTTTCAGCATCATTCTTTCTTCACTCACTTTTTCAAACACAATTTTATTTCTTATTCTGCCTGTCCACTTTACACGCACCGTTCTTCTCCACATCCACATTTCAAATGCTTCAATTCGTTTCTCTTCATTTCGTCGTAATGTCCATGTTCCTTCCCCATACAATGCCACACTCCACACAAAGCACTTCACTAGTCTCTTCCTTACTTCTTTTTCCAGAGGTCCGCAGAAGATCCTTCTTCTTCTATTAAAAGCTTCCTTTGTTCATGTTTGCAGTTTTCTTAGGAAGGATAGGCCTAAATGCGGTAACATCCCGTTGCTTTCCGCACACCACAATCTCTTTCGCATTTTATTAAATTCCAAGGGGCCCAAGCGTGGAGATGAGGAGAGTGGATTTGACTAATTGGGCCCTCCGGACTTCACCGAAAGTCACGGCAAGGGTTAATTATTAATTCTATCAGGATGTTTGACCCGGTCAGAGACCGGGAAATCTCAATTAGCCTTTGCCCCCCGCATCCTGGACTAGCTTCTACGAATCATCAGAAGATCTTAGAGTGTGATTGGGCCAATTTTTCCAAAAATGTTTCCACACTTTTGCTCTCGTAGCTCAGCGGACGAACGTCGGAATTTAGATGTCAACGTCTCAGGTTCAATTCCTCGTTACTCCTTTTCATTTGATTGTGGTTCAATTGTATGTAATAATACAAAAAGAAAAACTAATACCAGTATTATGCAACTGGATTTTTCCAAACCTAATATTAAATTTATGTTATTTATATCGCTAAAGAACGATTACAATATAAATAACTTGAATATTATTTATACAGTCTCACTAAAGAACGATAACAGAATATAAATGATAAATATCGGTTTGTTTAATTAATATATTGCGAAAGAACAATAACAATATAAATAACTTGAATATTGTTTTATAATGCTAATGAAGGAAAACAGAATATAAATGATAACTTGAATATTATTTAAATCGCTAAAGAACGATAACAATATAAAAAACCTGAATATTATTCATATCGGAATTTCACAGATTTATTACAGATGTATTTAAGGAATTGTAGAAGAATAGTAATTAGTAACAGTGTCCTATTTATTCTTCTTGGAGCCAAATTTGTAACTTTTAAAAGTGCGGTTACTATGTTGAAGTGTATGTCTTGTAACGGATGCTTGATTTGTTATGTATGTGAGTCAGTTATGTGATGCTTGATGTCGTCGCAATGTCGTAATTATGGTTTGATTGTGTTTGTGTGACTATTGTGTATTAATTTATGATGTATGGTACGGAAAGCTGCATATTTGTGTTATAGAAGTGTTACGTATGTGTGTTGTTAATGGTTTTGTATGTTACAAATTGATACCTGATATTTGTTTTGCAATCGCAATGCCTAATTTACGGATTGTTTATGTTTTGTTTACATCGCGTAAGCTAATTTAATTTTCTTTTCCATTTCTCTTTATGCTTATCTTTTTTGTGTATAAAACTATAGCTCTAACATACATATGTAAAATACGGCTAACCCCCATTGGAAATACAATAATAATTATTATTCATATCGTTATAATACGATAACAGAATACAAATGATGACCTGAATTTTGTTCATATCTCTAAAAAACGATAACAAAATATAAATAACGTGATATCCAAAAAGAACGATAACTGGATATAAATGATAATTTGAATATCATTTACATCGCTAAAGAAAGATTAAAAAATAAAATGAAAACTTGAAGAAGGCCCGAACCCACGACCTTTGAATCATTAAACAAGCACTCTACCACTGGTCCACGAGGCGTAGATATGGAACACTTTCATAGTTCCGGAACTGCTTGTACAAGCACATGCATCGTGTAACATCGCCGCGACCCGAAGTGGACTTTGAAAATATTCGCTGTTCACGAGTGCGGCCACTTTTTTTTTGACAGCTGTACACTAATATACGCTATTTTCACTATTTAGATTTCATGAAGAATGAAGGCTTACATTGATCAAACATTACTTACACTACTGTACATAATTTACAAAATAAGTAGGTCACAGTATTATGAAATAAAGTACCTTGCATTACAATACACAATACTGTACATAACCTTAATAGTGTAAATAATGTTTGTTCAATGTAGGTCTACATTCTTTATTATAATGCAAATAGTAAAAAATAGCGTATTCTAGTATGCATAGTGTGAATAATGTAAATTATAGACCTAAATATTAATATAATTGTTAAAGTGGTCCGTGTTTTGTTCTGTTCCACTTTACGAAACAAGAGTGGCGTTGAGCCGTCAATTAAGTACTTCGCTTGCTAGATGCATGCGCGTCGTCCAGTTAAAAACTCCAATAATATTTAATTTTGTAGCCTTCTGGGACAAAGTAGATGATGATGATGATGATGATGATGATGCGTGTGTGTTTCTTGGTCCGTGTTGTCTTGAGAAAGTCCCATAATGTTGGTTAAGAAACTGTGCAAAACTTTTAACTACTATGAAAATGACAGTAGCGTGTAGACTTCAAAATAATATTAATAACAGCAATAAACTAATATATTCAATTATACAAGGTGTTTCAGAGTAATTATTCCTAATTTTCAAATGTGATAAGAGGACATGTAATTAAACATTTTGTGTTAATAAAGTAGTGTTCGAAAATGCTTCCGTATTGATGTAATACCACAGCCTAGTATATACAGTCACGAAGCTCAATACGTAGTAAATATGTATCCATAGACAGTTGCTAACCACTAGGATCGCTACTATCGCCTCATCACAGACAATGCGAAATAGTACCTGCACAGTCTATTGTTCCTAGTACCCTCACAACTCAAGCTTCGTGACTGTATATACTAGACTGTGGTAATACTGTAATAGTCAAAATTCTTCATTCATTAACCTTATTATCGTCAATTATTGTCTTTAATTGCGTTTCAGCTATTTCTGTTACCATGGAAATGGTTGAAGCTGATTTGTTTTCATTATAATCTATACTAATAATAAATCTGTAGCCGAAATTTTTCTGGTAATTTTAGATTTTCCAAAAATAATTGGTCCTAACATATATAATTAACCACCCTGAAACCGAAAATCGCTTTTTTGAAATTTTTGTTTGTATGTCTGTCTGTCTGTCTGTCTGTCTGTTTGTATGTTTGTTACCTTTTCACGCGATAATGGCTGAACGGATTTCGATGAAAATTAGAATATAAATTAAGTTCGTCGTAATTTAGATTTTAGGCTATATGGCATTCAAAATACATTATTTAAAAGGGGGGTTATAAGGGGGGGTGAATTAAATAAATCGAAATATCTCGCTTATTATTGATTTTTGTGAAAAATGTTACATAACAAAAGTTTCTTTAAAAATAATTTGCGATAAGTTTTATTCCTTGAAAAATTTTGATAGGACTGATATTTAATGAGATAAATGAGTTTTAAAATTAAAATAACTGCCATCTAAGGCAGTATAATGAAATAAAAAACAAATGACTTCGTATATAAGGGGCCTTGGACAGCAACAATCGAAAGCTATGAAAGATAGCCTACAGAGAATGTTTCTGTGTTTATATGAAGTAATATCGGAAGCTAAATTAACCGATTTGTATAATTAATTATTATTTCACCATTGGAAAGTGTAGTTTCTCTAGATGGACATAATGCTATAATGTTTTTACAGTAACTTCTGATATAATATAATATAATATAATATAATATAATATAATATAATATAATATAATATAATATAATATAATATAATATAATATAATATAATATAATATAATTTAAGTTATTTGAAGGGTTCAGAACCATAGTGGGCCAAACGCCATTTACTGAATACGTAGAAAAGAAGGTTAAAATTAAATTATTACCATAATTCAATGGAAACGTATAGCAAGTAAAATAAAGTATAGACATTAAATCTAAATGATGTCAATGTTCATTAAACTATGGTTGCATGTAATAACAATTAAGAAACATGTTAAAGGAATTGTCATTGCACCAAATGAGTGCTCTCTGGACCGAAATGATCGCATTTTAATTATTTAAACACAATTTAAATTAAGTAACATATTAAACGATTTATCCTTCTATCAAATACGAATGTTCCCTGGATCAAATGTCCTATTTTAATTATGTAATTACTTTATATTTATTTCTAATGGGTGCAGCGGAGCGCACGGGTACGGCTAGTTATATCGTAAAATAACTTCCGTCAGATCTGTTTATAGATTTCAAATAATTAAAAATTACAAATGTTGAATTACAACACATGAATATGCTAAATGAAAGAGCTTATGGCAATGCCAATGAGGCTGTAACTTTGAACAGTTTTTATGATTTTTTTCAATTTCATTTTAACGATATTTAAATAATTAGGCCTATTGCATAAACATAAAAATTAAATAAATAAATTACTTTTCACGTTGATATTCCTTGAAATCCTCATTTATTTCATTTTATTATATCTCGTTGCAAAAGCATTTCCGGACACTTCTTTCTTTATTATAAAGAAATGTTTCATCACGCGCCCCTACATCTGAAAATTAGAAATAACCATTCTGAAACTCTCTGCAGATACTCCAAGTCTTCTTCTTCTCCGCTTCATGGATTAGGCATCTGTCTGTTCCGACTTCACAGTTGATCTCGCAACGCTGTTTGGTTCTTCCAACATTTATCGCTTCATTTTAGGCCAATTTAGGGAGTTTTGTATCTGACATTCTATTTATATGTTGTAACCACTTGTCACGGTAATCTTTTATTTTACTTTTATGGTATAAATGCTTAGTTCG
Organism: Periplaneta americana; assembly: GCF_040183065.1. Lineage (NCBI taxonomy): Eukaryota > Metazoa > Arthropoda > Insecta > Blattodea > Blattidae > Periplaneta > Periplaneta americana. Next base: position 169,598,613 of record NC_091117.1, read on the forward strand.
TTTCTTATTTCTTGATTTCTTAGTTGGTCTAGTCTTGTGCATCTTTTTGTACTTCTCAGAAATCTCATTTCTGCAATCTGTATTTTACTTTCAGATTTATGTGTAAATACCCATGTTTCGGAATCGTAGAGTAAAGTGGGCATAGTCATTGTTTTATAAAACTTTAACCTGGTTTCTTTTCTTGTTTTGTTTTTAAGTGTCGAATGATTAGTACCATATATATATTTTGAAATGTTGTTTTTTTTTGTTATGTTTTTTCTGCTTCATTATTTACATTTAGTTTAAATCTATTTATTTAAATCCACCACCAACAGAAGCAGGCTTCCAATTACAGGTGACTTACATAGATAAATACACAAAATACATAATAAGAAAAAAAAAACAAAACAAACAACACAAACGAAAGAAAGAAAATACATAACGGTAATAGATGCTAGAATACAATACAATATTGCAGTTAATATAGTGCCAAATGTCAATATAATGATGCTAAATTATTTAAAAACTAGAGTAAAAACATTATAATACACTTCTTCATAATTTAAATGATTTAACCTAGATAGTTGAATTTCTTTTACTTGTTCAATAGTTTTGTCATCAAGCGTGATTTTTGATCTCACAAGCGATTTGTCCCAAAAGGCCATTATTTTCGTCTTCTCTGTTGATATTTTAAAATCATATAATTTACATACATTATTTACTTAAATAGTACAGGGAAAGTTGCAGGTTCTCTTCAGTCTTTTGCAACATTACCATGACGTCAGCGTATAATAAAATGTTCATACTTCTTTCCCGATTCAATTTTATGCCAAAATTAATAGCCCTTTTCCAATTTTCGATCATGTCATTAATGTAAATGTTTAAAAGAGTGATTGAGATAGTACACCCTTGTCTAACTCCTCTGTTGATTAAGATTTCTTCAGTTACTGCATTTCCTGTATTTATTCTTATTTTTGAATTGCAATAGAGGCTTTATTACACTAATTAAATGCTGTGGATAGCCTTGTTCATTCATAATAGTCCATAATAAAATTTATTCCTATTCACAAGGTCAAAAGACTTTTAAAACTCAATAAAGGCGATATGAGGCGTTTACTTGCAAAATAAGATACTGTACATCACTAAAACATAATTTTTTAGTATGAAGGAAAAACGTTTGCAAGGAACCAATGATTTGCAACCAATACTATTCTTTCAACTTACAAATCCATGTGATGTATCTGGCTTTGGAGCATAACAGTGCTATAGCAGTTGTAGAATCATATGAAGGTATGAAATATAACATTAAGAAGAAGTGATGTATCTGATTTTGCAACTACACGCTTCATATGTGTTTGTAGGTCAGGGCTGGTCATCGGGAGCGGATCCAGACTCTAAACGGGGACGCTTAATATTCATCCGTCGCTGAATCAACGCTGCGCGGTGTTCGTGGGGAAGAAAGGGGATGAAGAGAAATCATATGGCTCCCCGTGGGAGAGTAGAATCCGCTCTTGCTGCCCAACCCTGTTGTAGATTATGCTCTCTTCTTTTTTCGATTACTTGTTGTAGAGTGAAAATATTATCACTTCTAAATGTACTTTGTTCTTCACGTATTAAAATTTCTCATATTGCTCTTAGCCGTTTGTTTATTATTTTTGCATAGATTTTATACATAGAGCTTAGAAGACTTCTTCCTCTTTAATTCTTACAATCTCTGCAATTTCCTTATTTAAATGTAGAAATGACTTCTGCAGTGCTCCACGTTTCAGTATCCTACAAGTTTATATGTTTATCAGATGCAATAGTCTCCCTTGCAAGAATGTATCACCATATTTCACTAGTTACAAATTTATACCCTCGGGACCGGTAGCTTTCCTATTTTTTATTTCCTTTAAGGCTACTTGTAGTTATTTAATTATTATCATATCTACAAATCCAGGTGTGGAATCTTTTTCTCTTGTTGAGTTGACTTTTTCGTAGCTTTTAAACCAAAAATTTTTATAATATTGGATCCATGTTCCTTTGTTTATGACATTTAACCTCGCTGTATCTCTTTCGGGCTTGTTAAGATGTATAATTTTGTATGAGAAAGCTTGAATTCTATGTACGTCATTTTCTATTTTACTTATGAATTTATTCCAAGATTCTTGATGAGCTTTTTTTTATTATTGCCTTAGCTTTGTTCCTTTTATCTTTATAGTTCTATTTGCATTCATCTGTCCTAAGCCATTGTAAATAAGCTTGACGTTTCTCTTTTATCGCTTGTTCTATATTCTTGATCCAAATTTTTAATTCTTTTCTACTTCTCTTGTTGCTTTCTTCATACAAGATTTTATATTATCATGTCAGCGTAGCGCAGGATCATCGCCTAAAAGTAACGAAGGAAAAATATACGAGAAACTTGTACACACCTACAAAATGGAGATAATTCTTTACCCTCTTGCATGAAAACCAACTCGGTTCGCAAACGATACAACTTGAGTTATAACGGCATTAAATAATAGTAGTACTAGTAATAATAATAATAATAATAATAATAATAATAATAATGCTAGGCTACATGAATTAACTGCACTAATGGATAATATGAAGTTTCAAGGATAGAACTCTAATAAAAATAACTTATAGTTTCAAATATTCGGGAACTGATCAGTTCCACATTCCTATAAAATATGGTTTCAAACTCATCAAAAACAATATCTTGAAAACAATTGACTACGTCATAGAACTGCTACCTTGGTGATCAGTTGGCAGAACGCTGGCTTACGACGACTGCGGACCCAAGTTCAAATCTCGGAGATGGAGGAGTTGTATTTGTGATGGGCGAAGTCAAGATTATAAAGGCTTTTCTCTGGGTTCTCTCGTTTTTTCCTCGTCATTTTATCGAAACGATCCACAATTGTCATTTCATAATCATCTTAATCTCGGAAAATAGGTCACCATCTGTGTTTTGGCGACGTCAAATCGATCGGTCACCATGATGGGTGTTCCTCGTGATTTGTACAAAGTTTGGTAGATGATTAGTAGTAGATTCCAGACAACTTATAGATCTACATAAAGAGTCCTCAGATTCTTTTTATTTTTACAATTCACTTTGAAAGTGTTTCAGATAAGTTTCTGGATAATATCAATGAATGTTTAAGGTTTCAGTCAATGACTTAGCATACAATATTCAAGGAATACATCCTTTTATATTACATATTTTATAATTTGTATAAATGTTTTCGTCGCTTTTGTAACATCATCAGATACATACAGTTTCTAATATATTAACCTCAGTTGTAAGTAGAGCAGATATTGATCAATATTAAAAGTGAATGAAAAAATTGAGTTAAAAATAAAAGATTTAAACATTAGAAACATTTTGAAATTCTACAAGCCTTCACTTATAAAATAAGCATTTCTTTGTTGTGTATTTATGATTAATCATGCAAAGTTGTTATGTAAATTGTTAATTTGTGTGTGAGTGAAAATTCATTTACACTTTTATTTACATGATAAAAATGTTTGTATTCTATATTACATGTCGTGACTAATGTTCTTGACTGATATTTGTATTGCTTTATATGTTTGTATGGTATAACATTTTCCTTGTCTACCTGACGGAGACATGACGACTCGTGTGGATCTATAAGGTCGTATGATAGATGGAGAGGAATGCGTAGTATGGCAGATGGTAGGACGGCATAGCCTAGCAGCACTATCGTCACACAACTCATTCCATCACGTACGCGCAAAACGTATATTTCGGCTGAAGTGCCTCGTTCTATAAACACTTCTATACCTCTATGTTACCGAATTTCTATATTAATTCAAGCATATTTTACTGTGAGCTTTTCCCGCGAATTGCGGTCAAATGATTTATTAAATGTTTATTTCATTTTATTGGGTTATTTTACGGCGCTGTATCAACATCTCAGATTATTTAGCGTCTGAATGACATGAAGGTGATAATGCCAGTGAAATGAGTCCGGGGTCCAGCACCGAAAGTTACCCAGCATTTGCTCGTATTGGGTTGAGAGAAAACCCCGAAAAAACCTCAACCAGGTAACTTGCCCTGACCGGGATTCGAACTCGGGCCACCTGGTTTCGCGGCCAGACGCACTGAACGTTACTCCACAGGTGTGGACATTAAATGTTTAAATTGTGTGGTTAAAATTTACTTGGAAGATGGGTCAAATTCAAGTAATGGATATAGAATTATTGCATGCCATTATTAGCGGTTGAGTCATAAATACTAATGGTTTTAAAATGTTTGGACAGTGGAAAGCAGAGAATCTTGCGGTCAGTGTAAACGACAAGACACATCACGTAACATCATTAGTTGACTAATCATGTACTTAACCTAGTAATATAGTACATGTAGGCTACATATATGTTTGTGTTTCATGCATTATAAGCCAAAGCGGCTCATTGTATCGGAGGAAATGCCACAATTCAAAGGAAGCATTAGACAAAATTGCAGTAAATATAGCTTTGTGGAACAAGACGTTTTATATTTGGACGGATTATTTTATTTCCTACTGTTATATTATCGTTATGACTGTTACAAGTTACCATCCGTCTCTGAGGCAAACGAAAAACAAATTAACCTATATTCAAATATTTCCGGCTTGCAGGTCGCTGCGTACATTCTGAATACGACGCGCGGTTTTATCGTTGAGTGGAAACCGCAGTCGTAGGATGATCCGCGTCCTAGGCATTGATGTTACTATTTTGTTATTAATGGAGGAAATTCGCTCCGGCGCCGAGGATCGAATCCGGGACCCCCAAATCTACCCGCTGGGTGCTCTAACCACTGAACTACGCCGACGTTTAACTCACCGCACCGGATCGAATCTTTCTCCTTTGATTCTTTTCCCTTAGTGGTCTTACTCCTTGTTCGACTTATATATTGATATGGTAAACGTATATTTTAAGTCAACAATCATCGCCAGACTTCGGATCAGGGTACCGAAACTCATCAAGATACGAACGCACGGACCACTGTATTGTGTAGATTGAGGGGAATGAGAGTGTGAGAGTGCAGTTAGTCCTTGCCTCAACAGGTACACATTTATTCACAGTAGGACACAAAATAAATGTTCACGTTTACAAATATAATACACTCGTATACAGTGCATTTCTAGTAAAATAAATAATTGCCTACATTACATGTTTGAATTTACATTATACTGTACAAGTTTTAACAATATGAAATAATCATTTGTGTATGAGCAAAAAAAAAAAAAAATGTACAGTACTTAGGCCTATATAAAATACATTTCTTCACAATTCAATGTTCCGAATTACAAGGTATAAGTACATTTGTAGCATATCAGAAGAAAAATATCTCCAACTTTCACTCAAAATAACTAAAAAAAAAAACACTAAAGGGATGTTTGCACGTACCAACGTTATACACATCTCGATGAAATTCTTTTTCATGTCTTATGTCTGATTTTGATGTTGAAGGTCAGTTTTCAATATATAATTAAATATTTTCCATGTACCTTTTGCTATTACACTGCTTTTGAAAGAATCGAGTTCCATCTGTCCTTATACTTTTTTAACAATTTGCAAAACTCAGTGCGTTTTTTCTTTAATAAGAAAATATTCCTTTCCGAACTTCTCTATAAATTTGTTCTGAAGGGAACGCTTGGTGCTCCTAATTTTCGACATGTTCCTCAGTAGTGTAAATTATGAAACAGTGAAATTAACACATGCATGTTAAATAAATAAATAAACGAAAATAAATAAAATATACTTGTTTACTCACAGGATCTCAAGCACATGTGCTGATTGCAAGGACCCACGCCAAGCAGAATTAGAAAAGAGGTAATGTAATTTCTTACGAAACCAACTGTACTCTCACAGTGCCATCCTACCCCGTAGGTCATGACGTCACGTATATTCCGTGCGTTCCAAACTTCAGTCTCGCAAATCGGTGACCCTAGGCCGAAGTTTGGTCATCACACAAGGAGCGCACTCGATTGAGTGACTTGGCAGCCGAGACTCATACAGTATGTGCACTGTTAGGCGAATAATCTATGTAAAGATTAATTTTTTGGTCCTACAGAATTATCTGTGATGGTTACCATATGTTATTAATGGAGAAAAATTCACAGATAAGACCGTTCACGCAACCCTATGCACACCGGTCCCACTCCTCCCTCTACCGCTTAGTATCTCGGGACGAGCATATCAAGAAGACGGAATCTGATCACCTCGGACTGGTCTGCATAGGAACGCTCGGTATATGTTTTATTATCTTTATCATAGCTTATGTTTTGTATATTTCTTCTCTATCATTATATTTCATAATTTCTTTCGACATATTCCATCGTTTCAATTATTTTTTATTTCTCCTTTCTTCTACATTTCCTTTCCTCTTAATCTTTCTTCTCCCCTTTATCTCTTCGCGTTGTTTTTCTCTTTCTCTTCCTTCTGATTGAGCTACGGAAAAGCCTATTTTGTAAGTTATAATGCCAATTTAACCTGCGACCTTTAAGCTGAATTTTGATAATAAATTCGCTTTAGTTATTTTACAAATAAAAGTAATAGGGTAAACTAGGGTCTGTTGGACAGTCGGGCATGTTGGACATTCCGTACTTTAACGTGTTACCTCGCCATTTGTGGACCACATTCAGCTAGAAGTCAATGACGGAAGTAGCCACGAGTGGGACTACTTCCATCATTGATTTCTAGCAGAATGTGGTGCCCACAAGTGGCGTGGTAACAAGTTAAAGTACAGAGTGTCCAACATGCCCGACTGTCCAACAGACCCTAGTGTACCCTCTATATGTTTATTTTTTATAAAACCAAAGTCATTCTAATCATTTTATACAATGCAAGCCTTGCTTCCTGTATATTTATATAACTCTTTGCCAAACTCGTGTTATTATCTTCCGATAAGTCTTATATGTGTAATATTAATTTTCTTCTACACAGTCACACAAATTATGCAAATCGGCTTTCAGATAAAGCTCCCTGTGAAGCAAACTTGAATAATTTCAAGGGAAAAATTGTTCCGGAGTATCGATCCCGGGACTTTTGTCTGATCGCACCAATGCTCTCCCGACTGAGCTACTCAGGAACTTCACCTGTCACCGTCTCAATTTTTCCCTTTTATATCCACATAACCGTAGATGGGAGGATAATATTAAAATGGATTTGAGGGAGGTGGGATATGATGATAGAGAGCGGATTAATCTTGCACAAAATAGGGACCGATGGCGGGCTTATGTGAGGACGGCAATGAATCTGTGGGTTCCTTAAAAGCCATTTGTAAGTAAGTTTATAAGTATATCTACATAACTCGAGGGGGCTGACAAGACGCCAGAAACCCACATCGAGTGCACACAACTCTGTGTGACTTCAAATTGTGGTTTTCGGTTAACATACTTACAGTAACGTATATATTGTGCAAATAAGCTTCCAGGTAAAGCAGACTTGAGTAATTTCAAGGGAAAAATTGTTTCAGGGCCGGGTATCGATCCTGGGATCTTTGGCTGAACGCACCAATGCTCTCCCGACTGAGCTACCCAGGAAAAATTGAGACGGTGCCGGGTGAAGTTCCAGTCGGGAGAGCATTGGTGTGTATAGCCAAAGGTCCGGGATCGATACCCGGCCCCGGAATAATTTTTCTTTTTAAATTATTCAATCACAAAAATTTTTAGAATATACTTCGTTCTCGTGAAAATCCTTTAATGAGAAAAGTTTCTAATAAAAATACATATATTATTATTATGAACAAAATATTAATTTTAATTTTGTGGTGGGTTTTGAATTTCTAGGCTTTACATCTATAGTTCTGTAGGAGTTACGGGAAGCAAGACAACTTCTGTGATAATAAAACTTTTAATCCATCTAGCTTTGTTTGATTTTTGGTTTATTTGTTATCATTTTCCCCATATTTTATCACCCAAATGACACTAGTGAAGTTCTGTATTAAATAAAAAAAATCTATATCGCATCAACACTGCACTTTCGATTTTATACTCAGTAGTATTTCATTTATGTATTTTTCAATAGCGATAATCTCCCTGAAAGAGGGATAAACTTTGACAAATTAATAAAATTTTCCATTATAATATCTCCATCGCTGTGATTAGTAGAGGAAATCAAAATCATTCCGCCATGTTGGGCGTGGACAAAGTCACCCTGCAGCAATAACGATTACCTCACCTGCCATAGGTCTATCTGCACTCGACGTTAAAGATCACCACTGCAGCGTTATTGATTAGCAATTTGAACCATAATGACATTTAACTCGCTCAACAGAGCTCCCCCGCACACGACAAGCCCATATAAGCAAACCCTTCATCATAATAAACCATAAGTAATAAAAGTTGCTAAGCGTGATGATTTAAACGTAACAGGGAGTAGAATCTAATGTAGTAGTATTATTATACTCACTTCGAAAATCGTCTCTCAGCCAATGGGTATTCTTTGGTGGGCGTGGTTTTCATTGATATCGAATTTGATTTCTTTTTGTTTTATCGTTTCGTGTTTTTAGTCGTGCTGTTTCTGCTGTTATGTATCGTTATAGCATTATTAATCCTACTGGACTACTTGTGCATATAGAAAGAATGAAACCACATCTGATCGCGAGGCTCCCCTAGTTAAGTTACAAGATAACATTATTTCATATAGTACAACCGCTATGTAAATTTCATGACACGCGCACTTCAAGAAAATCCACGTTTGCGTGCTAAAGTGTGAATGTAGCAAAGGAAATTTGTTTGCCTGATCTAAAATTGAAGGTATGCAGAGTTGAAAGCCGTGAAATTATTCTCCTATATCTCGCTTCCTCTCTTTCAATTCTTTCTTTTCTTTCTACCTTTGTTTCTTCATTGAGTTTTTCTGTATAGAGGCATGCACTATCAGTTTAAGTGTTTCTTTCACAATATCTTATACGTACCTAGTTAGAAATCCTGTTGACCTTAGTTCAGTTCAATTCAATTCAATTCAATTCAATTTATTAAGCCATTAAACGTATAGTGATAGGTTTCGTCACAATACAGAAGGGAGGAAAAAAACATACATTTCAAAATACACATATAATTGAAAACAGTAAAGTTTAATTAGAATGAAAACACAAAACATTTTGAAACTCTAAAATTAATGAAAACACTTCACTTTTAATGCAATAATTGTAACTAAATGTAAATAACTTTATTTATTAAAAAACAATGTCGTATGAATTTATGTTAAGTAACTCATCTACAGAGTAGAAAGGATTAATTAAAAGCCAATTATAAAATCTAGCTTTGAAACTATTGGTCGGAAACTTATAATATTGACTGGGAAGCTTATATAATTTCATCCTCATGACAGAAAAATTTGTAGTCTACTATATTGTAGTCTAGATTTATTAATTTGTCTTACAGAAATAATATCTGCAATTTTTCTCCTCAAATATTATTAAGCTGTAGTCTACTAGTTTTATGTATTCTACAGAATGGAATATTAATTTGTTCACTGTTTCTAATTTCATGATCATGTATATTGGCTATTAAAGAGTAATTGTCTATATTTTGTCGAATGTAAAGGACTAGGTCGTATATATATATGAGTTAATATCTGTGATTGTTTGAAAATAGGTCGACAATGTTCAAGATAGTTCGATTGACATAGAATTCTAATGGCTTTCTTTTGTAAAATCAAGACACTCCCAATTTTGCTACAATTTCCCTAGAAAATTAAGGCATACCTAATTATCGACTGAAAGAACGAAAAGTAGGCACATCTTAAATAATTTTGAGAAACGCAAGTCACTAATTTCTTTAATAAATATATAACTCTTCCTAATTTTGTGCATATATATTCGATAAGTTTTTCCCATGTTAAACTGGAGTGTGTAAAAAGTCCTAGAAATTTGGTATACATAGTTTTGTATGTTGTCCTTTTTTATTACATGATTTAGGTTAAAAGTTATGTTGATAGACTTTTCTTGATTAAGCAAAAAACCATTAGATTCAAACCATAAAGCCATCTGTGATAGAATATCATTGGTTAGAGCATGTAATTCATTCAGAGTAGAGGTAGAACATAAGAATTTGGTGTCATCAACATACATAATTGTTATAGGTTTAATGAATTTAGGAAGGTCATTTATTGCTACTAAGAATAGCAGTGGACCAATTATTGAGCCTTGTGGAACACCATAATGTATATTGGAGAGACTTGACCAATTTTCACCTATTGAGACTAATTGCCTTCTGCCATGAAGATAGGTTCTAAAATATTTATTGTATTCCCTCGAATACCATAAAATTCTAATTTTGATAAAATTAAGTTGTCATCAACGCAATCGAACGCTTTGGAGAGATCACGAAACACAGCATTAACTTGTGACCTATTTCCAAAATAATTGTGGGAGATAACCGAAAGATTATATTTCTCCCAGAGGAACTGTCTATATATTTTATATTGTGTTGTTCTAAGCACTGTTTGTGTGTGCACTTTTATCTTTGTTCAGTCGTAACAAGAATTAAGAAGGTTTAAAGAATCCAAGCTGTGACAATCTGTGACAGTAGCCTTCACACGGAAAACTGCACCGTATTATTTCTTCTTCTCCCTCGTCCTCGTTCTCTTCTTTTTAAAAACAAAATTGGACCGAGGACAGTACCCTGTGGGACACCGATATTAATATTTCGAATGCTACTAAATTTATTAGCAATTTTGGTTACATGTGTTCTGTTATTAAAGTAAGAAGCAAACAATTTCAAAACAATTCCATTAATTCCTATCTTATTTAATTTTTGTAATAATAAAATGCGATTCACAGTATCAAAGACTTTTCTGATGTCAATAAAAGTACCTAAACATTTATTTTTACACTCCAAATTATTGATAATACTTCTGGTTACGTTAAAGATAGCATCATCAGTACTAAGATTATTACGAAAGCCAAATTGATTCATGTGCAATATAGGTACAGTGAAACCTCTCATTTACGGACATCGAAGGGACGTAACAATCTGTCCGCATCTGGGAGGTGTCCTTTATTGGGAGGGAGGCTCCCCAATCTAACAGTAAATTTATAATATGCATTATGTATCTCTGCACGCTTTAAATGAAATGTATTATTGTAGTTTAATTCTAAATACAGTATACTACAGTAAATTCTTTGCAACTTTGAACTACAGTAGATAACACGGAAAAAGAAAAATACAGTACTGTGCCATGCAATTTTATTCTAGCGGTCTTACTAATAAAAACCCTATATACAGACGTTTAACTGTCTCATACTTATACAATGAGTAGCTCGTTTATAGGTCGTGTGTAAATTCCTTACTAATAATCACTACATACGTAGTGTATAACAGTATAACTGTTACACAGCTACGTCATAGTTTCGTCATTACTTCGTTACGAAAGATAATAGAATATCTGAGGTTCTCTATTGCATCCGGTAGAGCGTTCTAGTGTGGCGTGTTAAATATCGATAGTACAACTGGCTCTAATCGAGTACCACCCTACATTTTGGTCAGAGAGTACAAGCTACAGCAATATTATTCTAATAATTCAATGATCTTTGGTTTGTTCTTCTGTGGTTACAAGGTAACCATCATAATAAAATGACAGTCGATACGAACAGCTGTTAGAGGGGCGGCCATTTGTTCGCTATATATAACGCTTAAACAAGGGGTTTCGTGTATATAACTACTACTGCAAATCAATTCCCATTGTACAGTTACAGCCTGTTTATACGTCCATAGCTTATTCACGGTTTATTAGTAACGTTTTCTGTCTCAACTCTGCATAAGTCTCGTATAAAAACTATACACTGTTTATTAGTAAGACTGTAGGTCTACAGTTATGCACCACTGTAATTTACAGTTTTCAACTTAACCTTTACGTTCAGGTGCCGTGTCTCTCGAAACCGAACAACTGATCGAAGTGAAAAGAATAATCCTACTAACCCCATCATGTGTCTAATACAATTTCACGATCGAGGAAACCTTGGACCCATCAGACAGGTTAAATTTTATGACTTTATCCACCCGCTTCCAGCTAACAAGGGTTAGTCAGCTGGGCTAATGGTAGCCTACGAGACCCTTACTGTCTTCTTTCATGTTAAGGAATTTCTGTACTAAATTTTCCATTTTTGTAACACATTAGGTCTTGAAATCCAAGTTCTGTCCACAATCAGGAGGTAAAGCAAGCTTTAGGATTGTGAAACAGCTGTCCATGTCCGTGTCTGAGAGTGTCCGTAAACGAGAGTTAAATTAATAATTATGTCTGTATTATTTCAGTTGGGACATAAAAATCTGTCCGTATATGGGGAGTGTCAACACTAGAGAGTAAAGAACTGGGCCTATAGTTATTCATGTTATTTTTTTTGCCCGATTTATAAATTGGAAGAATAACAATATGTTTTAATTTTGAAGGGAAAGTGCCATGTATATAACACAAATTGAAAATCTATAAAACTACTTTGAATTACAGCCTAATTTAAAGACAAAACACACTTAAGCTTACATCATACTAATGATGGGAAGTACTTGGAACAGTGTTGCACGCTACTGGACACGATCCAGCTGAAAAGAGGGAGATCCCATCAGCATCAGTTCCAAGAGGAGCGGGTACAACACGGCTTATAACCAAGCGAATTTAATGAATGAGTTGGAACACTTAACAAATGTACACAACAAGTAGGAACATGAGTAATAGATTCTTTTGCGACCTGTGTGGTCCCCGGAATCATTTTATATTCATGACGGCTCTTTCCTCCACTTGATTGATAAGATAGTCCGCACATCGTATCTTTAGGAAAGCCCTTCCCCCTCCCGATATCAGCAGCATTCCTCCCTCTCAGATTAGTCCACCGGTTTTCTAATACACAAGAAACCGGCCCCTTTGCTTTGCGTCCAAAAATAGGATAACGACCGTCCAATGCGTTCAAGAAAGGCAAAGCGGCCATTATACAGAAAAGAATCTCAAGAGTCTTACTAATTTAACATCATGATTTCGATGTATTGTTATTATTATTATTATTATTATTATTATTATTCATTATTATTACCATCACTCATAATAGATGATTGAGAGTTTCAAAAAGTTACTGAATTTAAATACCTAGGAAGTATAATTAATGAAACAGGCTTATTTGGGAAAGAAATTGAACATACTGTAGACTCATTACGGCAAATAAGTGTTATTACTCTCTTCATAAATTGCTAATTCCAAACTCCTTTCTAGATTATCAAAATTAAGATGCTATAAAACAATAATCCTACCAACTCTTCTATATTGCTGCGAAATTTGGATATTAACAAAGAAAAAAAAAAACAACAACAAAATCCCTTTTTACTTTTGAGAACAAAATCTTGAGGAAGATTTTTGGTCCCATTCAAGAAACTAACACATGGAGAATTTTGAAGAACAAGGAATTAAGGGATGTTTATAAAGATCCGGACTACGTTGGCTTGGACACTTTCTACGGCGTGATGAGGACTCTCTTCTACGTAAAGCTTTCGACTATTCTCCAAGATGTAAGAGACCTCTTGGTAGACCTCGTCTCCGTTGGCAGGACCAAGTATATGATAATCTTTGTACAGTGGGAGGACAAGGAGATGCAGAGAACAGAAGTGAATGGCGATATATCGTGAACCACTTAGGTTTTGAAATGCCCTAAATTGATTGATTGATTGATTATTACCATTATTATTATTATTATTATTATTATTATTATTATTATTATTATTATTATTAGCTGTGAGCAGTATGGGATGAAGATAAATGCAAATAAGACGAAGATCATGGTCATAGGGAGAAAAATACAGAAGATAAACTTGCGAAATCTAAATCAGGCAGTAGAGCAAGTAGACAGCTTCAGATACTTGGGGTGTACTATAAGCAGTAACACGAGCTGCTGCCAGGAAGTCAAAAGGAGGATAGCAATAGCCAAGGAAGCTTTTAATAGAAAAAGGAGCATCTTCTGCGGACCTCTAGAAAAAGAACTAAGGAAGAGACTAGTGAAGTGCTTTGTATGGAGTGTGGCATTGTATGGGGCAGAAACATGGACATTACGAGGAAGTGAAGAGAAGCCAATAGAAGCATTTGAAATATGGATATGGAGAAGAATGGAACGTGTTAAGTGGACAGACAGAATAAGAAACGAAGCTGTGTTGGAAAGAGTGGGTGAAGAAATAATTATGCTGAAACTGATCAGATAGAGGAAAAGGAATCGGTTGGGTCACTAGCTGAGAAGAAACTGCCTACTGAAGGATGTACTTGAAAGAATGGTGAACGGGAGAACAGTTCGAGATAGAAGAAGATATCAGATGATAGACGACATTAAGATGTGTGGATCATATGAGGAGATAAAGAGGAAGGCAGAAAATAGGAAAGATTGGAAAACGCTGGGTTTGCAGTGAAAGACCTGCTCTTGTGCAGAACACTAAATGAATTATTATTATTATTATTATTATTATTATTATTATTATTATTATTATTATTATTATTATTATTATTATTATTATTAGTGGTTACTCTCAAAACTAAATTTGTATGTTATGTTTTCAACATCACTTGAGACTGCGTGTGCATCTAGCTTCTTCAGAAACAGAACTGCAGCGTTTCTATCATACCACTTATGTTATATGAGTAATCCCAAGTAATACAGTGTCTTGTTTTCCTTACTTTTTGCCTGGTTTGTTAGTTTTAAGGCAACCTTCCCTGTTTACATCCAAAAATTTTCAATTCATATCAAGTGCAAAGCTCTTTCATACACGTAGGCCTAGTTTAGGTTTCCTCAACCTCCTTATGAATTCATTGCACAGACATATCAATCACTCGGCATACTTTCATGTTTAAATTACAAATTGTTGTATCTGATTTGTTAGTTGTTATTGTGCGATCAGTATGATCAGTATGATCCAAACACCACTTCTTACTTAGTGTATGTAGACCTACTGATATACCTATGTATGTATGTATTTATGTATGTATGTATGTATGTATGTATGTATGTATGTATGTATGTATGTACAGTATGTATGTATGTATGTATGTATGTAGCTATGTATGTATGTATGGTAAAGTTGCCTATTTCCGTGATACCCCTAATCCCGTGATACTTTTTTAAAAATTGAATGTCAGTCAAAACTTTGCCGTTTGACCACAGCGCCAGACATCTTTCTCGAAAGAGTCCATCTTTCACCTACTTTTGAGACATCGGTGAACTTCCTAGCAAGATACCCAGTCCCGTGACATTCAGTGAAAAAAAAAACTTATCACGGAATTAGGCAACTTTACCCTATGTATGTATGTATGTATGTATGTATGTATGTATGTATGTATGTATGTATGTATGTATGTATGTATGTATGTATGTATGTATGTATGTATGTGAATGCTACGTACGTGCACACATTCACTAGCTCAATTAAGTCTGCACTGTGGACGGCCCGCTAAACAGTTGAAGAGAGTCCGTAGCGAGAGAAGTAGCAACGCAGTAATTTAGGTGGCACACAATAAATATCGTCAACTCCGCAATAAACTTGCAAGTTAACGCGCTCCAAGGTTTTTGGTCGGTTGGCATTAGCATGAACCAACAGCACGGGGATGCATAAATCTCGTCACAATGAGCGCTACACGCTCTGCTTCCTCCACGCAGGAGTGGCGTACAGCTGCGCTGTCATTCGCCCCCGAATTATATTATATTATATTATATTATATTATATTATATTATATTATATTATATTATATTATATTATCTGAAGTCTGAATAAGTGATTAGTCAGCGTGGGGGAAAGGTACTGACCATCCTACCCAGTTATCTCCTGATTTAGTTGTCTCATGAGGGATGACTTAGTGGTGTCACTTATGAGGTTCAGACCGTTTCCGGACAGTTGACTGAACAACAAGGAATTAGGCCTATATCATATCATATTATATTATATTATATTATATTATTTAACTTTGATGGGATTGGTAATAGAGAGATGGTATTTCACAAGATTAGGCCAAGGATTCGCCATAGATTACCTGACATTCGCCTTACGAGGAAAAGCTCGGAAAAAACCCATCCAGGTAATCAGCCCAAACGAGAATCGAACCCGCGCTCGAGCGCAACTCTGGATCAGAGACAAGCGCCTTAGCCGACTGAGCTAACTGGTGGCTTTAGCCTATATTATATTACATTATATTATATTAGTTGCGATATATTGATATTAAATGGATCACGACTATTTCTTTCAGTATTCGTTTCTGTTATTAATCATTATCCGTTTCAAAATTGAGGTTATGGGTGATATGTAGACCTACATCTGTTATCAGCCAGTACATCTCACTTGATATAATATGTTAGAGAGAGAAAAATGGTATATATATATATATATATATATATATATATATATATAGTTTGAATAGTGTAATGTGTTACTACTATTGAATGGAGGAGGAAATGAACTAGCCCCTCTACCAAATTATTTCCTGGTTTAGTTGCCTCATGAGTGATGCCTTATTAGTGTCACTTATTAGGTTCCAAGTATCTTCGGACAGTTGACTAAACAGCAATCCACTATCCACTTCAAGGAGTGGTCTACTTGACGCGTTCTCTCTCCATACTTATCAATATTTTGTATAAATTCTAGCCATCCACAAGAAGAGGAATTTCTTGATTATGTAGCTATCAAGAAAGGACATCCATTCATTTCCTGCTGATTAACATGGCTTAAAATTACCACAGTTATTCGGCCAGAAATAATATTATTATAACCGAAGTTTGATATTGCCAGTAAGACACAAATTACTCTAATAACATTTTCACTTTCCATTTCTTCGCTGGAATTGTTAATTCGTGCCAGAGTTCAAACTCCGAATGTCAGTTCATCTGACACTCTCTCATGAAAGGGTATTGAGATTTAATTCCTTGTAGATTTTTTGGATTTATAATGGAAAAAGCCGTTTTTAGAAAAGGTTTTCTACGAAGACTTCCTTCATCACGTTTAAGTCGTTAATTAATAATTGCAATATAATAGTGTCATTGTACTCGGATATTGTCTGCTAGGGATATTACATAAACAATTTGTAGTTACAACCTCATGATGCAGATAAGGAGTACATGGAATTATAGGATTAATATTCTTGGCTTGGTTTTACGAGGTCTGGACCCGAATTCGTACACTTAAACACGCTTTGGCCCAATGTGCGCCCTTTATATGCAATGGTTTTCCAAGTCCGACAGATGGCCTGGGTATAATGCGTGAATCCGATGCTGGTAGGTGGGCCATCCTACCTCAGCTCCTGATAGAGCCAGGTCGCATTTCGGATACGAGTAGGCTAATAAGTCCAAGGGACCGGGAACCCCAAGCCCTTCTTGATCAGCCGGCGCTGACAGGTGGGTCACCCTAATAGAACCAGGTTTCATCCGCATACGAGTAGCCTGATAAGCTCCAGGAGCCCGTAGCCCCTAACCCTTTCTACATCGTGTCCCGCTTAGAGGGATCGAGAAATAAATGCTCGCCACTTAAAACGAGATAAAGATATCGTTGAGATTTATATCTAACAAAATAGAGAAAATGTCCAAGTTTACGCAACAACTGCATGCGTAACTTTCGTTTGTTTGTTGCTAAAACAAGCCTGGCGCCAATTTGTAGGAGAACACGCCATGGTCAACATGTGGACACCATAACAGAAAGTTCAGTGTGTGCTATGGCTAGCAGAAGAAAAATCTGTTACGCGAGTACAACGCCGTGTTCGTCGTACATGGATAGGTGGATCGGAAGGTGAGGACCAATTGCCTGGCCAATCAGGTGACCCGATCTGACCCTCTTGGACTTTTTTTCTGAGGTTTTGTGAAGGATGTTGTGTACCAAAGAGGCAGAGCTAACACTTTGGAGGAACTGAGGCAACGCATCACAAATGCAGCTGCCCTAGTGACTCCACAAACACCACAGAATAATTGGCGGGAGGTTGAATACCGTTCAGATGTCTGGAGAGCAACTCAAGGAGCACACATCGAGTTGCATTCAGCATTCTCCGAAACTCGGAGAGTTTTTACATCAAGTTATGTTAATAAACCATTATTTATACTTGAAATTATCACTTATTTCTCGATCCCTCTAAGCGGGACACTGTTTATATAATCGGAAACCCGTACAACCCTCAAAACTTCATCTCAGCCTATTTTACTATTGTTGATGATAGATGAAATAATGATAGATTATATAGGGAAATGGGAGTACCTTGAAAGAAACAACTCTCTGCAATGCCTGCTTTGTGCACAACAAATTCCATCACGACCTGGCCGGGGATCAAACCCGGGCTGCCTGGAAAGAACAGCGTCCTAACACTTTAACTAGAGACGCGGCCGAATGTAATAGGCTTATTCACTGCGGTGCACATTGACAGAACTTCCAGTGGCCATTGAGAATGATGGCGGGAACATCAGTTTGTTAAAAGTTATGTCTTGTTTGTTATGTTATCCTGATGGCAATACGGTAGCTCGACTCGTACATCAAAATGAAGAGATAGTGGGCGAATGCATAGGGATCGGTAATGCGAAAAGATACATTTCATCTACTGACATGTATACGTCCACTCGTATGAAATAAGTCCGCCCAAGATTCACCAGATCACTATTTTTATGATAATCATTGTCATCGTTGTCATCATAAGCACTAGCAACACCACTACCACCAAATTTCTTGGCTTAAAAATCGATAATGCGTTAAATTGGAAAAATCGTTTTGCTATTAGATCTATGCAAAAGATAGTAACTATCAATACGTACCTTGAAAACAATATACTTTGCATACTGCCACTCGGTAATGAATTTTGGAATAATATTCTGGGGAAATTCCACAGATCGTAACAATATATTCCTACTACAAAAAGAGTAATTAGAATAATAGTAAGTATGTACCAGATCTAGGGAATCTTTTAGGACTATT
Organism: Periplaneta americana; assembly: GCF_040183065.1. Lineage (NCBI taxonomy): Eukaryota > Metazoa > Arthropoda > Insecta > Blattodea > Blattidae > Periplaneta > Periplaneta americana. Next base: position 169,617,479 of record NC_091117.1, read on the forward strand.
TAAAAAAAACTACAAATAATTCCCATGGCTTGTCAGTATATTTTTTTCATTAATAATCTTCCTCGTGTCCACACCTGTGGAGTAACGGTCAGCGCGTCTGGCTGTGAAACCAGGTGGCCCGGGTTCGAATCCCGGTCGGGGCAAGTTACCTGGTTGAGGTTTTTTCCGGGGTTTTCCCTCAACCCAATACGAGCAAATGCTGGGTAACTTTCGGTGCTGGACCCCGGACTCATTTCACCGGCATTATCACCTTCATATCATTCAGACGCTAAATAACCTAGATGTTGATACAGCGTCGTAAAATAACCCAATAAAATAAAAATAAAATCTTCCTCGTATGTAATCGTGAAAACTTTGTAACTAATTCAACAGTTCATAGCAAAAATAGGCGTTAAAAATGACTTCCATATTCAATCGACAAGTCTATCGTGCTATCAAAAAGGAGTGTGTTATATGGCAGTAAAATTTTAATAGCCTCCCTATCGATATAAAAAAATGAAAGTCAAAACATAGGGGGTGCTATTCATAGACATTTCGCTAGCCCGCGCTATGAGCGTGCTAAACTAGCCCCGGCTACCGACTTGTACAGGATTCATATCATATCGTATCGCTAACACTGGTTTATGAATACGAAAAATGTTAGTTCGCTGATCATCCACCGGAAGCCCGCGCTAAGAATGTCTATGAATATGGCCCAAGATTATTTAGGGCCAAATTAAAGAAGTACCTAATTTCTCACGCCTTCTATTCTGTAGGTGAATTCATGACATTCAATAACGCTTCATGAAATTGATACTAAAAGTTTGTGTTGTACTAGTAGACTATATTGTAAACCTCTTCTGTAGGCCTATGTATTTCAACTAGACTGAGACTATAGATAATAGTAGTATTAAGTTTTTTGACTTGTTCCATATTCTAGATGTGAAGCAATGTACGAATACCATGGCATGTTAATAAATACAATACAATATCATTTTGAGCTCTCAATGAATAGTTCACTGTGACCTATTCCTTAGATGCTGAGATAGGCTACTTCTGGTCTGTCTATTTTGGCCGTTCTATGTCACGTTATCCATAATAATGATCTTGTTATGCCAGTTTGTATAACTACGTTCACTTTTTTTGTCACCAAATTCGTTAATATGTCTGTAGCTAGACCTTTATTTCTCATGATGTCATTTTAATTTCAGATTTTCTGGGATGTCTCTATTTCTCTGACGTTCTAAATCCATTGATCTTACTAGGGACCGTAAAAATAATGTTTGGGACAGTTCCAAATTATAATTTTTCTTATTAAAAGTCACACTTACTGGCATATTTATGGAATATGGTTTGTGTTATATATTATCAGTTTTGTTTACATTAATACTTGTTTTCATAAATGTTTGTTTAATGTCGTATTAATTTTAAATATGTGAATATAACTTATATATTATGCTATTCTGCATATTTGGGTCCAGGTCTTTATTTTCCTATTCATTAGGCCTACTATGTATCTCGTGCACAATTTTTTTATTCCCATTATTGTCATTTTGTCTTAAGAAATAAATATAATTAAAAAAAAAACAACGAATTTAGAGGGGGTTAAAATAAGAATGGTGTTGAACAGCATCCTTGGTGCCAGAATATTTAACTTTATAGGAAAACGAAAAAAGCATTTTAATATCTCGATAATTAATAAAAACCGACATAAGAGGGTATTTAAGTCTCTTCTTGTAAACTTTGTATCAATGTATTGTTTGCAGAAGATTCTGGAAGACCTTTTTGATAAGAATCGAATGAAATCTCATTTCTTTCATTTTTTTTATACAATTACGATTTTTCTGCTCAACGCCATCGATATTTCTATTCATGAAACTAAATTCAAGTCTAATTTCAAAAAAGCTGAAAGTTAGAATTTATAAAACAGTTATATTACCGGTTGTTCTGTATGGTTGTGAAACTTAAACTCTCACTTTGAGAGAGGGACAGAGGTTAAGGATGTTTGAGAATAAGCTGCTTAGGAAAATATTTGGGGTTAAGAGGAATGAAGTTACAGGAGAATGAAGAAAGTTACACAACGCAGAACTGCACGCATTGTATTTTTCACCTAACATAACTAGGGACATTCAATCAATACGTTTGAGATGTGCATGGCATGTAGCACGTACGAGTGAATCCAGAAATGTGTATAGAGTGCTAGTTGGAAGACCTGAGGGGAAAAAGATCTTTGGGGAGGCCGAGACGTGGATGAGAGGATAATAGTAAACTGGATTTGAGGGAGGTGGGATATGATACAAGGGACTAGATTAATCTTGCACAGGATAGGGACCGATGGCGGACTTATGTGAGGGCGGCAATGAACCTCTTGGTTTTGTAAATAAGAAACTAAATTCAATAATATTACGAAGAAAACAAGCCCACTTTAATTGTAATGCAATAGCACTATTACAAAACAAATCTGAATTTCAGTATAGGCGATAATACTGTTAAGCAGAACTTCTATTAAGAATAAATCCCTGTACGCCAATCCGCCAAGCTGTGGAATACAAAGAGTAGGAGGCAAAGATTTGTGATTGCCAAGAAGAAAAAGCATTATTATTAGATACAAGCCACATCACAGTGAAATGTCTATAATAATAATAATAATAATAATAATAATAATAATAATAATAATAATAATAATAATAATAATAATAATTTTATTTATTTATTTATTTATTTATTTATTTATATATTTATTTAGAATATTAACGTGCAAAACAACAGCACAAGGCCAATTACAGTTTAGCACGATACAAAACAGAACAAAACAACAAATGATGATGAGAATGAATGACAGAAAATGGCAGTGAGATGAAGTACAAACAATATAATAGTCTACATCAATAATTGATCAAATGCAACAGAGTAGAATAGCATAAATAATTATAAAATTAGTACAATGAGATAATTGAAATAATGGAATAGTCTACATTAATCAATTGACCAAATGCAACAAATAAATGGACAAATAGTTATTAAAATTAGATCAGTGAGTTAATTAAAAAATGAAGCCTGGAATAATATGAGTATTGTAATGATATGCAATTGACAAGAATAGTAGGATACATATCTTAACAAATGGCATTATTAATAATACTGACATAAAAACTCAAATGGATCCAAGTTGAATCCATGCAAATTAGCATATTTAATACATCTGCTGACCGGAGAGAGAGATTTAATAATAATAATAATAATAATAATAATAATAATAATAATAATAATAATAATAATAATAATAATAATAATAATAATGCAAATTGAAACACGAGTCTGTTCAATAGCATACAAAAAATTGTCTCCAAAAAAGTACCGGTGAATTCAAAATGGAGTAGCGTTGCTGTTGCGATATCACAGTCTTGCCCAAAAGCCGTTTGTCCCCAGCACTAAACAGGGAATTGGTGTGAGTTGGGTTGCCTACATTCCGGCGGCTAGGACCAGCACGCAGTTTGTGGTAAACACATGGGTAGACATAAAGGATCCCATCATGGCGGGGGGAAGGTAATGTTGTCTGGGCTATGTTATTGCAGACGAACGTTTCTCAGAAATATTGCGACCCCACCTGAATATCTCCCAACACATACCAACAAAACAATTGACAATAACAACGCTCTTAGCAGGGATTCCTTCTCCACCGTTTTACTGTTCTTTGTGTAGTAAAGACGTTACAATCGAGACCACAAGCCAGTTAACGAACGATTGTAACCACTCATACAGCTCCTTATAAGTTACAACAACTCAAGCATAAGGTATTCTCTGTTTTAATAGGCATAATATTTGGTGTCGAGGGTTTATATGTTCATTCTCTTACAAGGTAGTAAGAACCTGAGCTGCGAGCAGGACCTGTGGATAGTGTTCTTCAAAGTAATAAGTGAAAAGTGAAATAAAATCTTTCTTCTGCGTAGAATTTATCTACAAGCAACAGTTCTTTCTCGTAAAGGATCCTTATTGTTCTTCTTTTTCTAAGTGCTTAAGAGTAGGTTGCAGTTTATATTTCTGTGCCTCCCCAGTCCTCTGTTTTGTGCTAGAACTAATACTTTCAGGCTTATGAATATGTTTAATATCCAATCAGATGACAACTCAATGTATTTCTTTCATTGTGCAATTATATTGTGTACTTTGTAGTTTAGTAAGTAGAAAGCACTCTTTAACTTAGAAATATTTTTAAACATCAAATTCAAATGCAAGAGTATATGAAGACTGTAATATTAATAACTAAAAAATAATTAATTGTAGAATTAGTACAGAAAAAATGTAGAGAAGGAAAATAGTAACGAATAATTGTATTTCAATACAAATGAAGTATTTTGATTTCTTAGATTTCAACGTCGCATGTGACGTGAATATTAATGTATAGAAATCCAAAACACTGTGCAGCACGGTAGTCAATGAAATTTAATCCGTAATGCCACAACCCAAGAAGGGCCAAGGCCTTAAATCTGTCCACATGTCTTTGCAGAGGCGAACGATCATCCAACCAGAAAGGAGTTATCGTGTGGTTAACACTGTGATCTCCCCAGTCGTTATTGCTGGTTTCCGTAACCGGATTTCGTTACTTGTAACTCCCCAAATTCATCATGATGCTGGGTGGGCACCGGTCCCATAGGCTACACTGGCCAATATTTCATTAGAAAATTCCTTACCTATAAGCCTAAGTATTCCAACCAGCGCAGATTCGGTAACGCTAGGTAATAGTCCAGGTATGATGCCTTAGACGAAGACGCAACGGCGCTGGACTACAGAATTCAATATGCTGACTTATTTACTTACTTACTTACTAACTAACTAACTTACTTACTTACTGCTTTTAAGGAACTCGGATGTACATTGACGCCCTCACGTAAGCCCGCCATCGGTCCTTATCCTGAGAAAGATTAATCCAATCTCTACCATCATATCCCATCTCCCTGAAATCCATTTTAATTTTATTCTCCCATCTACGTCTCGGCATCCACAAAGATCTTTTTCCCTCAGGTCTTCCGACTAACACTATACTTATTTCTGGATTCACCCATAGCCTACGTTCTACATGTCCTGCCCATCTCAAACATCTGGATTTAATGTTCATAATTACGTCAGGTGAAGAATACAATGGGTGCAGTTCTGCGTTATTTAACTTTCTCCATTTTCCTGTAACTTCATCTCTCTTAGCCCTAAATATTTTTCCAAGCACCTTATTTTTGAACACCCTTAACCCATCGTTCTCTCTCAAAGTGAGAGTCCAAGTTTGACAACTATATAGAACAACCGGTAATATAACTGTTTTATAAATTCTAACGTTCAGTTTTTCAAAGCATACTAGGAGACAAAAGATTCTTAATGGAATAATAGTAAACTTTTCTCATATTTATTCTACGTTTAATTCAATAGACTTTAAAATAAAAATGAAGTACGAGCAGGCTAAAGTTTTACAGAGCCGTGTCAAAAGTATTGCTGCTCTATGAACGTGAAACATGGACGGGAAAGGAAGAAAATGGAAACATATTTGATATTAATTTGTTTTTAAAAGAGTCAGTGAAGATGCAGTAAAATTGTAAATTCACAAATATAAAATATGAAATAAGTTACAAAACGTTCCTCTAAGAAAAAATGAAAAAAATGAAGGGTCCAATAGCTAAACCATTTGAATATAATACATAATGAATATCATCAAACCAATTTACTATTTTTACAAAGTATAGGCCTACAGAGAAAATATTCTGGTGATGTGAAAAACGATTCCAAGATTTTCGCGGAAATATGCGTTTTAAGCATCCTTACATGTCGAAAATAATGTTTTTGGGCATGCCGTACGTTTGTCTCTGTCTATGTGAGTACTGATATTTTTGCCGAAGTATTTGGCGTGTTTTGCTCTTATTCATTGTCTGTGAGTAAATTTATCTCGGATTATGTACAATAAATTAAAATTTTTAGTTGAAATAAAAAAAGGCAATGATTTTGAAATATATCCTAACATATTTTTTTAAATTTCTTTTAAGCTGAAGAAATACAGTAAACGGCCCTATATGCCAAGTCCTAATATCTTTCAAGCTAAATGAGTCAGCCAATACCCTTAGTGAAGAGCACATCATTATTTCAGAAAAAATACTTTTATAAACCCATTTCTTACACGTGAGTGAAACAAAACAAAGCCTGTAGGCCTATTCTAGTTGAGAAAATTATCTCCAGCCGGAAAACAGCAACTCTGGTTATCGGCGGAAACCATTCAACCTGCTGGTTACAGAGAAAGCGCGTTATCGGTGATTTGACAAACCATAAATTATTCATTCAAAGTATCATTAAATCTACTCCGTTAAAATGTAATTTATTCACTGTAGCTAATAATAGAGATTCTAAAACTATCTGCCTTATTATCCCAAATATTTTTCGCACTTGCTTAAGAAATGACGCATCACTTTCTGTATTTTCTTTTGAGTATTGGAGACGATGATTTCTCGGTTGCAACTTTTAGTTCAGGGAACGCTGTTATACATATTTTAAAGCAACCTAGAGGCCAGAGATAAAATTTACAAGAGGTCTGATCGGGAGTTGTGATGGGAGCCACACATTTCTACTGATAATAATTCTATCCTCGAATACTGTATGAAGTTCGTAGAATACTCGGCTGTTGGAAAAGGCCAAACGTATGCTGCCTTTCCGTTTGGAAAAAGAAGACAGTTTGAGAATCTCTTTTCTTGATTTGGGAGATTAAATGAACGTGAACTGCTTATATTTAAAAATATTTAACATTTATACCGTAGCTTGCAGTTTAACAAATTATCGGTAGTGTATTCTTTCCATAATCAGCCTCTGACTGATAGCGCGTCCGCCTCTATTCAAATGTTCAGTTTTCCGGACGGGAGATAGTTTAACATTAATATTACTTTTAAATGTCTTTTCTTAGCTTTTATCATATTCCGCACCAGTTAGATGGCTTTTCTGTAGCGGAAAATGACTGATGACTTATAAAGCGTGATAAATAACAATTATAGGTTTGGATAGAAAGAAGGTTGTGGCCACTTGCAAATTATTCCATGCCGACTTTGTCTAGGGAAACCACGAAAATCTAAGACAATAGGTGACCCTTGTAATCAAAGCCCGGGACCTCAGGAGTACACGGCGGGCTTGGTAACCACGACACCGCCGTCTTAGTTACTATTAATGCTTGTTTTCATAATTATGAAAACATTGAAATTGATTACGATATAGATGAAGTTATTTTATATAATTTTTTAAAATATTAACTGCCGTACATAAACAATATATTTGATAAATTAACTCAAATGTTCTCTTTTTTCTATATAATAAAAGGAATATGTAATATTTTTCTTTCTCTTTCTTTCTTTTTTCTTTCTTCCATAATTTTTCTTTTTCCTTCTCTCTCACCTTTACTTTCTTCTCACATTAATAATAATTGTTTTATGTGAATTTTTTAGTCTGTGCGTGCGTTCAGATGTGGCTCATCGCGTATGTGCTCTCGAACGTGATATCAGAGATCGAATATGGAGTGTAATGTAAGTATATAGTCATTTACTCGTAATATAGATAAGAATATTAATGATAGTATGGAGGAGGCAAATGTTTAGAAAGGCTCAAAATATTTGATGGAAAAGTATCTATATTTCATCAATAATTTTTTACTCATTTCAAGATCAGACGCATTTCCCCCTTGATGCTTCACATTTCTCTGAATTCAATTCAATTCTATTCAATTCAATTTATTAAGTCATTAAACATACAGTGATACACTTCGTCACATTACAGAAGGGAAAAAAAATATACATTTGAAAATAGATATATAATTGAAAAGAGTAAAGTTTAATCAGAATGAAAACACAAAACATTTTGAAACTCTAAAAATTAATGAAAACACTTCACTCTTAATGTATTATTTGTAGCTAAATGTAAATAACTTTATTTATTAAAAACAATTTCGTATGAATTTATGTTAAGAAACTCATATACAGAGTAGAAAGGATTAATTAAAAGCCAAGTATAAAATCTAGTTTTGAAACTATTGCTTGGTAACTTATAATATTGACTGGTAAGCTTATTATATAATTTCATCCTCATGACAGAAAAATTTGTACTAGTTTTATGTAATCTAGAGTATGGAATATTAATTTGTTCACTATTTCTAATTTCATGATCATGTATATTGGCTACTAATAAGTAACTGTCAATATTTTGTCGAGTGTAAAGGACTAGGTCGTATATATACATATAAATTAATGACAGTTAATATCTGTGATTGTTTGAAAAGTGGTCGAAAATGTTCAAGATACTTTGATTGACATAGAATTCTTTTGCAAAATCAAGACACTCCCAATTTTGCTACCATTTCCCCAGAAAATTAAGGCATACCGAATTATCGACTGAAAGGACGAAAAGTAGGCACATTGCTTCCTATATCGCACTTTATCTTCTTTATTTTAATTATTTGTCACTATGAAAGCTATTTTCGTGAAAATGCACATTTTGGGAATTCCTGGTGTCCAAAAAGCACCCTTTTACATCTCGCCATCTATGTATATGCCCGATTATGTAGATTTTTGTCTATGCAGGCGTACAACGATTTCTCTTCAACTAAACAAGCGGACGGACAGACAGATAGCATGACTGAAATCAATTTTCTGTATTTTGAATCTTTAAAACAATATATCCGTGAAAATCCCGAAATAGCCTATTATTTTTCTTAATGAGAGAGTGAAAACTCTTAGTAGGGATATCGTTTTTAATAAGATGAACAGAATCATTATGATACTCGTAAAAGTATAGCACAAAAAATATTGTTTGTTTGTTTTAATGAAAGAGGTTGTTTTCTTCATTTCATTCTTATCTTTTTCTATTACTTCTCCTTTTTATATTCCTTTCTTGTTCTCATTTGGCTTTGCTTGTTACTCCGCTATCAATTTCCCGATCGTTTCCCTTATCTTTGAAAGTGTCTTCCCAAATGTAGCCTAGTGTTTAAAACCGATATCATTTACAATTTTCCAGATTCATATTATAAGATTATGGCTATTGGTTGCTCCCAACTTCAAGACTATTCATTGTCTAACATCTTTCGAGACTACTTCAACTCGGTGTCTTGTAGGTTTCCATTTTAGCATGAAATCGGGAAATCAGTCAGTTAGCGTTCTTAAATATGTACATCACTATTGGTTATAGTTTTCTACTGTATATCTCAAATTAAGTGTAATAATATTATGAAGTTCTTTGAATATGTCAAACATCCAGTCGATATGTCCCAAAAATATTAACCAATGTCAGACTTCAAGATACAGAAATATTTAATATTTTATACGTTACATAATGTAATTTAATACTACTCGCTTTCATGAAATGACATAGTTTACATGAAAGGTATGGGCATTAATTCCAAAATATGACCCTACTTTGTTACAAATTATGAAGGACGCATCATTGAAAGTACAATACAAAATTAAGTGTAATTTTTTTCGTTCCCAAATAATACATCATTGTGTACTTAACTACAAAATACATGCAATATTCCCATAGCGGGATGATGTCTTCAAAACGTCAACTTCCTATTGCTTGATTAATTTATATCATAAGTTATTTAATGTCATGCGCGAGGAAAGAACATAATAGGCCTACATCGTGTAAGTTAAAAAATCATTTTCCCAAGCTTTGTAACCTAGTACCCTTTAAAAGTCACAAAAATAGAAGACTCAAGCATATTTAATGTCGTTGCCGAGTCATGTCGCATTACAGGTACAGTATGTCTGAAACCGGTAAGAGAAATGACCTTCATATAAATTATCTCATCTTGATTACACAACTTTTAACACTATATCACTTCCAAATATGTATGATAAGACTTTCTTGCGTTAAATTCTGACGTACCTTGTTTACATGTTTCGACCTATTTATGGGTCATCCTCAGAACTGGTCGTTGTTGGTCTTGGCGTTTCTTGTTCTGTTTCTTGTGAAGGTGCGTTCGTGTGGTATAGTGTAGAGTCAAAGAGTGTGTGTGTTTTGAAATTGAGTTGTGTGTTGAGAATTTCGTTGGGATGTGTTTTCGTGTGTCTGTATATTTCAGTCAGAAACTAAACACACTAGAACAATCCCTCTTAGCCCCAAATATTTTCATAAGCACCTTATTCTCAAACACCTCTCTCAAAGTGAGAGTACAAGTTTCACAACCATAAAGAACAACCGGTAATATAACTGTTTTATAAATTCCAACTTTCAGATTTTTTGACAGCAGACTGGATGATAAAAGCTTCTCAACCGAATAATAACAGGCATTTCCCATATTTATTTATTTATTCCTTATTCCTTTGCTGTGGTCGTGCCAGAGAACCAGTCCCATTCCGAGGCTTATTTGAAGGTTTCGTAACAAGCTGTTCTTTACGGTGATGGGTTGTTAGCCTTTCGCCCAACACCCAAGCTGGAGGACCACCCCTCATTGGCTGTCCGCGACTGCTTATTCAATAGATTCACAGCTACCCTCCATATCTGGAGGCCGTCTCCTCGATCCGCAACCTGAGGACGCGCCATGCCGTGGTCATAGGGACCCACAATACATGGATGAGGGAAGCATGGACAACAATAAAGAAAACTATAGGTCAACAAGAAAATTAACAAACAAAATAAGAGTTTGCACACTACATTAGTTGTCGTGGTTTGCAGCATCACATCTGTACTCGCGATTCGGAATGAGTAGCCTACTGTTTCGAGTCATCATGGGGAAGGAATTTTTTAATGAAAGTTCGGTCAGTTATGGGACCGGTGACATGCAGCATCGTAATAAATTTGGGAAGCTGCGATAGATAGCGAAATCTGGTTTCGAAATCAGCTATAAAGGCTGGGGGGATCACCTTAGTGACCACACGTTACTGCCGTACTGGTAAGTCATTCAAGTCTAAACCAATGCAAGCAATGCGCGGCATTTGTGCTACAGTCGAACGCAGCGCTTGTTGTCGTGTAGACGTACACACGTACAGTGGCGATAATACAACCATACATACGTATAATCATAGTTTTAGTAGTAATTTATAGGATAAAAACTGTTAAAAATTGGTTGGTTACTAATTTATTAAAGGAAGTGCTGAAACTGGCAGTCTTAGTTGTCCACAAATTTTTGGCACCTCTCTAAGAAACTATCCATCTTCTGCTGAGGCTTATGGACGTGATGCCAGCAGTCCGTTGGTCGGCCTTGACTCTTCCTGGGCTGTCGCGTCATGGATTACTTTTACACTACCTTACTACCTTAGTTACGAAAAGAAGGGTAGAACTTAACATGTGCTAGCTGGTGATAAAATGTAAGAAAACAAAATTATTGACTATGAAACGAATAGTTAGAAACTACCATTTGAAAACTATAATAGTCCCAGAAGAAGTTGATTCCCGTGAATGTATAATAGGTTGCAAGTCTGCTCTATGTAGTGAAAAATAAGAATATTGCATTAATGAAATTCAGAATAGTAATATGCGTTACAAGAGCGGTATGTTGAAGTTTTCATGTTCGAGGAAAAGTTTGAAAAATCGAAACGTAGTTGAGCTTTTTTAATTTCCGAGAATTGAAAGAAAACATACCGCTCGAGTATCGTACATTATTTTGTGCGAAGAGTCGTTTATTACATACCTCAAAGAAGAACTTCTAATTAGTTGCAATGAAATCTCCATCTTGGTTTCTGTTCAATGACGGCAAATTTGGAAAACAAAAATATCTATCTTCAACATTGTTGCTTTAAAATGTTTTCTGTGTTTACTATACTCCAGCAGGCCGTGATATACGTCTGTCTTTTTTTTCCCCAATCTATAAATGCAAACTTAAAACAAACGGCTTCCTTAATGTTACATGCATCACGAATGCAGTAACTTTAGTGGAGTTGTAGAGTTTACTTAATTTTTGCAAATATTTAAAAACAATAATTAACAGTGCAATTTAGCTGAAATTGCAGTGGTAAGTTTCCAATTTATAATTATTACTATATTGAACGTCTCTAAAAATAATATGTTAAAAGCCTAAAGCAGTAAAATGAATGTCGCGCTTAAGCGGTAAGAAGAGGGAAATTGTTATGTGTGTTAGGTTGGGAATACTAAATGTGGAATTTTAGACTTACCGTGGATTGGTTTTGTGCGGAAACCAAGCAAATACGCACGATCTCGCACAAAAATATCTTTCAGTCACCTGCTTCTTTACAACGCTAGTAAGAATATTTGATCTTCTCAGGTTGCCTGCAGTTGATGAAACAATTAGCCGTAGCTAAGTCTACGTGTAATTTTCTCTATACTTTTTATTATGATCATTTACCAGCGTTAAAGGGAATGCGGGAATACCCTTATTTTGTATTTTTAATTGTGTCTGCTTTTTTTCATAGTAGAAAAATACTACAAGATCGGAGCCAATTTTAACGGACATGAATTACTCCAGCAGCATTATAAATAATGATAATTACAGACCATTTGTTCTTTTTCTCCCCTCCCCCCGTGCCCTCTTCTTTCCCTCTCTTTCTCTAGTACATGTTTGTATGTTTGTTTGTGTGCATTGTGACTTTTAATTTTCTCTTCCACCTATGTTCGTGTGTGTTTTCCTCTTACGCGATGCAAACCAAAAGAGAGAAAGAGAGAGACAAAATATGGCTGCATGTACCACAAGCCCATGTATCATGGTTGCCACCATACAATATAATGCCCGGGCATGGACAACACGGTCTGCTGTAATACATTACCCTCGCTAACCAAGTACATGCATGAGATAATATTGTAAAGCTTCTAGCTTTAATTTAATTTTTTTTATCTTTTTTTGTTGCTCAACTGCAGAATCCCTTACTGCTGCATCTCCAGCATCACATTCTGAATCGCTTTACAAAATGCCCACGAATTCTGATGTGTAATTACATTTCCGTCTGTAGCAAATATATTTAAAATAGCAGAATAATTCAATAAACATACGGAGAGAGAAGACTTTGCTCTAGAGTATGCCATTAGGAAAGTCCAGGATAACAGAGAGGTTTTGGAATTGAACGGGTTACATCAGCTGCTTGTCTATGCATATGACGTGAATATGTTAGGAGAAAATCCACAAACGATTAGGGAAAACACGGGAATTTTACTTGAAGCAAGTAAAGAGATAGGTTTGGAAGTAAATCCCGAAAAGACAAAGTATATGATTATATCTCGTGACGAGAATATTGTACGAAATGGAAATATAAAAATTGGAAATTTATCCTTTGAAGAGGTGGAAAAATTAAAATACCTGGGAGCAACAGTAACAACAGTAACATATATAAATGATACTCGGGAGGAAATTAAACACAGAATAAATATGGGATATGGCTGTATTATTCGTTGAGAAGATTTTATCATCCAGTCTGCTTTCAAAAAATCTGAAAGTTAGAATTTATAAAACACTTATATTACCGGTTTTTCTTTATGGTTGTGAAACTTGGACTCTCACTTTGAGAGAGGAACATAGGTTAAGAGTATTTGAGAATAAGGTGCTTAGGAAAATATTTGGGGCTAAGAGGAATGAAGTTACAGGAGAATGGAGAAAGTTACACAACGCAGAGCTGCACGCATTGTATTATTCACCTGACATAATTAGGAACATTAAATTCAGACATCTGAGATGGGCAGGGCATGTAGCACGTATGGGCGAATCCAGAAATGTATATAGATTGTTAGTTGGGAGGCCGGAGAGAAAAAGACCTTTGGGAGGCCGAGATGTAGATGGGAAGATAATATTAAAATGGATTTGGGGGAGATGGGATATGGTGATAGAGACTGGATTGGTCTTGCTCAGGATAGTGACCTATAGCGGGTTTATGTGAGGGCGGCAATGAACCTCCGGGTTCCTTAAAAGCCAGTAAGTAAGTAAGTAAGTAAGTAAGTAAGTAAGTAAGTAAGTAAGTAAGTAAGTAAGTAAGTAAGAGAGAAGACGAGCAGAACAAGTATATTTTTAGTAACAGCTAGATTGCGATCATCTTTACAACCCAGATATCGCCCAGCCATAGGTTATCATCATCATCATCATCATCATCATCATCATCATCCTCATCATCATCATCATCATCATCCTCCTCACTTTTTTTTCCAGTTTCTTCCTTCATCACGCATACATTGAAGCCCGTTGACTTAGTATCTCCGCCATTATATTTTCTAATTTGTTTGCTGCTTCGTTAGCCAGAGATTTCTGCGTTTTTACGAGACGATGTCTTGCAGATATCTACCTCATCTAAATCGAGAAGTTGGTCCGCAAGGAACCATGGTGAGGCGAAGAACAGTTTTGTCAGTAATTTTTTCTGAGCCATTATTCTTTTATGTGCTGCAATGTAATGAGTACACAGACACGCAAGGTAAGGCATTGAAGTGCGAACCAATGCGCGGCGTTTGTGCACAGTGGCGACAGTGCAAACATACATATCTAGTTTTAGTAGCAATTTATGGAATAACACAGTTAAAAATTAGTTACTTACTAATTTATTAAAGGAGGTGCTGAAACTGGCCGTCTTCGTTGTCCACACATTTTTGGCACCTCTCTAAGAAACTATCCATCACTCGCTTTAGTTCTCATTGAGAAATGGTGGCAAATTCATTATTGATATTAAGTTTCAGTTCTTTCTGAGTATGTTACTTTGTCTTGTATACGACATCTTTTAAATCACCCCAGAGATAAAAGTTGTAAGTCGGGGCACAGAGGGGGCCATAGGTTCCTATTAATATCTCTGTCGTGGTTGAACACTTTCTTATTTTTTCTGTTATGGAAACACTGGCTGTGAGCTGAGACAGAGTCCTGTTGAAAAAAGGCAAAATACGCTTCCTATTGTTAATACTCTAAAAAGGGGGACAACATCTTATTCACGTATGTATGTGGGTATCAATCGTTGTCTTGATAAAAAAAACTGGTTCTATTATATTTTGTCGCTCAGGACCCGTTATGCAACAATTTTTTCACCGTAGAGGGGCATATTCATGAAAGATACTAGGTTTTCAATGCTACTGATAACGATTTTGGTGTTTCCAACATGACTCTGTCACAGCTCAGAGCCTACAGCCATTATTTTGATGACAGAATTTAAGAGAGTGTGCAACGGGGACAGAGTTATTAGTAGGGATTCATGGTCCTATCTAAACCCCTGAGACTTTTATTCTGGAGTAAATTCAAAGATGTAGGACTATATAAGACAAACTCATACATCCTGCAGAGCTAGAAATGGAGCCTACACGTGTCTAGGGTACTGTGACGATTCAAGACCAAACACTAAATCTTTACGTGGCAAAACCCTCCACAGAAATCCACACTTCCACAGTGCTTTGAGTGGAGTTTGAAGTGAACTTGCAGTGCACCGTAATACACTTTCTCGTTGGGCTACTCGTTTTCGTGATGGTCTTTTCAGCAAGTTTGCAATGTCTAAGTATTTTTGCTTCTGCTCAGCAGTCAAGCAGTGACGGACTCATCTCGCAGAAATTGTTCTCTCCTTCAACAAAAATACGGAATACTGAATTCGTCGAAATCCCCGTAGCTTCTGAAAACTTCTCACACGTCGCTAAGTTTCACACTTTGTTCATGTGTTGATGTTTTCGGCCTTACTGATCTTGCATCATCATCTAAGCTGGCACGAAAACTAGTACCCTACGAGAAAATATACTATGGTCCACTTAAAATGGATTTGAGGGAAGTGGGATATGATAGTAGAGACTGGATTAATCTTGCTCAGAATAGGGACCGATGGCGGGCTTATGTGAGAGCGGCAATGAATCTCCGGGTTCGTTAAAAAAACCGTAAGTAAGCTCACCACAAACTCCGCTCCGCTATGGATTTCTGTGAGGTTTTTCCACATAAAGGCTCGATCTTTGATCTTCAATCGTCACAGTATCCGTTAGCTCTCGTTACTTAAACACGTAATATGCTATGAACGAATTTCTTCCTCAAATCTTCAACTGCAACTGACGTAATTTTCATTGGTGTTGCGTCATCCACTTCACAGTTCTACCAATCTGTGCATTATTTATGAAATGACCCTCCTATTTTGTTTCAATAATAATTTATTTCTGTAATTCCTCTTCGTATTATTTTGTCCCGTAAACAATTTAATAGTTACAGAAATTTAATGACACGAACTTAATATTTTTACAACCATGTTGTAACAAGTTTGTCTGAAACCTTTATGAGCTTCTGCAGTAGAAAGTGAAGTCCTTTGACTATCGCTCTATTACTATTTTTCTGATTATTCTCGGCTGCAAATACATAGTTTCATAATGATTATAATTTGTTAATTGTCAATTAAATTTTAATGACCTATTAACTTCGAAATTGCAAGGCCTGTGGTTGGAGGTAACATTTCACTAAAACAAATAATAATGATAACATTTAACCAAATAGGCTGTAGGGGCAGATGCCAATTAAGACATCTCTCATTGCCCAACAAGTTATATCTCTGTATCAGCTTCAAATAACTTGATTGTGTCTGTCTCTTCAAAGCCAATTATATAATATTCTATCCCTTTATATTCCTTATGTTGAAATAGTGTTATCCTAAACATAACAGACATGTGACACCTTTGTTTATTCAAGCTCCGAGTGCTAGTCTCAACCAGTAACTAAGCATTTTTTTATCTCTTGGATTAGTGTGGCTTAAAGAATAACGAACTGTAAAAATAAATACTTAGGCCTATGGGTTATTATTATTCCGTCGTTGCAGCAAGTTTAAAGAAATATATTCTGTCATTGCAAGAAATCAATTTCGAGATTTTAATGAAAACTACACATTTTCAGCTTCCCTGGTTTCAGAAAAGTGACTGATTTTGACGTAACATAGGGGAGAGTTGGGTAGTATCGGACATCGGGTAATATCGGACAGTGAGTTTCTTTCATCTACCACCAGATGATAGTACCTGAATGAAATGGTTACGTTTCTGTCATGTCGCATACAGAAACGTAATCATGTCATTCAGGTACTACCATCTGATGGTAGATGAAAGAAGCGCACTGTCCGATATTACCCGATGTCCGATACTACCCAACTCTCCCCTATGTGTTTATGCAGTATGAACTTAAAGTAATATCATTAATTCTAGGTGGGTATTCTTTGAGATATTTAAAATAAAAAAGTTTAATAGGCCTACAATTTTATTCGTTTTTGCTTTCTTTTCGAGATAAAAATTGTTTTATATGAAACATTTCATAGTCTTTTGGGAAAACCATTGATTTAATTCCCAATATGTTCAGTCAATTTAAGAGAGCAGTGTATTATAACAATAAATGACTGAAAGATTTTCAGTTCTGTCCTTTAAATGTGCATAAATTTGGACCGAACAAATGTAACATTATAAAATTCCTTTGCAGAACAGAAAGTTACATTTGTTCGGATCAAATTTCTGCATATTAAGGACAAAATTAAACTTCTTTTAATCATTTATTACCATAATACACAGTTCTCTTAAATTGACTGAACATATTGGGAATTAAATTAATGGCTTTTCCAAAACACGTTATGAAATGTTTCATATAAAACTATTTTTATCTCGAAACGAAAGCAAAAACGAGCAAAATTACATTAAACGTTTTTGTTCGAAATATCTCAAAGAATATCCCCCTGAAATTGATTACATTACTTACGGTCCATCCTGTATATCTGTCGCCTTGTGTACAGAGATGTTTCTGAACTAGGCCTATTGCCGTTATTCAGTATCTACAGTAAAATTATCCGGACATGTTGAATTTAATTATACTATTGTACTAGCCATTAATAAATCTGAATTTAAAAAATACAAAATGGCATTTTACTCAAAATCAGTTCAAATAATTTCGTTAATTCCTTCTTAGGTAACAATATATTGTAAATTAATCTATGTAGGTCATGTGTGCACAAATAATTAAATTATTGCAACAGAGAAATAATTATCATTTAAGGGTCTACAGAATTATGACCTCAAACTAAAACTTCTGCAGGAGAAAGACCTACATGAATCATTTTGAAAAAAAAAATGAAAAAAAAAGCTTAATTCTAGGTGTTTGGTAAACTGAGCAAGAAGTGGCATGTGTTCTAGGAATTTTATGTTACGTTATACAGTATAATGTTGTAATTTGCCGGCCGTTTAGCAGATAGACATGCCTTGTTGGCCTCATCAATAAACTTGCTGTTGAGGGTTGGTGTATGGCGTGGGATTGAAAGTATTATTCATTTTATTGTGCATTATAAATTCCCGGGAAATGTGGCTATGGGAAGCAGAGAACTCTTGCGGTGAAATTGTTGTGACTTTGTAAAGTACAGAAATCAGTGAGAAAGTGATCTTAGATAATTTGACAGACCTCTGCTTAACAAAACGGTTAGTTTATATGATGTGTAATTTAATGTTGTTTGTGATAACCTTATTTTAGTTTTATCTTGACATTGCGACAGTTGAGTCGTCTGGCTTTTTTACCGATGAAATATAGATTTGTTTGTCGAGAGATAATTTGAATTTGTAGTAGACAAAATGGCTGCAGGAGAGGTTTTTTCTGAGTACTTCTGTTCGCCTATAGTTAGTTTATTAATGCTATAGACATATACACATATAATAATAATAATAATAATAATAATAATAATAATAATAATAATAACAATGATAATAATAATCTTGATAATAATATGTATTAGCCTATATATCTTTCGCGTACAGTACCTGGTTAACTAGCTTCAGCCTGTTATGGGTCATCTTCAGAACTGGTTGGTACTGGTCTTGGCGCCTTTTGTTTGTGTTTCCTGTGGGGGTGTGTTTGTGTAGTGTAATGTGGAGTCAAAGAGTGTGTGTGTTCTGAAATTGAGTTGTGTGTTGAGAATTTCATTTAGATGTGTTTTTGTGTGTCTGTATATTTCGTATTCTTCTAGCGTGTTTAGTTTCTGGCTTTTTGGTTCAATATGTAGAATTTCCATGTCTGTGTTTATATCTACAAAACACTTCCACATATGAAGGGTACACGGGAATAACGATCAAGGTCCATTTTAGAAAGCTTCGAGAAAAACGAATTTTAAAGTTTAAGCACTTAATACTTTGTTATGTGTGTATTTAATAGAAATTGACGTAGTGGAATGTCAAGACCGATGATTTATTATTACTAGCTAGACCATATGATAGTACTTCTTTTCCACTATAAGACAGAATTATTAACTCAATTACGATTTTTATGGACCTTGATCGTTTTTCCCCTGTACGCTTCATATGCAGAACACATCACAAATGCTAACCATACCTACAGAGACATAAACACAGACAAGTAAATTCTACACATTCAACCAAAAAGCCAGAAACTGAACACGCTAGAACAATAACTTACGAAATATATAGACACACAAAAACATATACAAAAAAAAATTCTCAACAAACAACTCAATTTCAGAACACACACACTCTTTGACTCCATATTACACTAAACAAACACACCCCCACAGGAAACACAAAGAAAAGGCGCCAAGACCAGCACCAACCAGTTCTGAAGATGGCCCATAACAGGCTGAAACTAGTTAATCAGGTACTGTACGCGAAAGATAATATAATACATATTATTATTATTAGTATTATTATTATTATTATTATTATTATTATTATTATTATTATTATTATTATTATTATTATTATCAGCTATACGATACTAAGCGGACGAAATACGTAATATTTTATTGATTTTGCTACAATAAATCATGACTTGGTGCAATAAAATTTTCATGAGACTCTGATCATGAATTCATATGAAGCTTTATAACATGGGCTGCATAAAATTGTGATGATATCCAATTTTAAATGCTGATGGTTTACATATTTTATTACCGCCGTTCATTACTTGTAACGATAGATTACAACATTTCAAAGTGATTAACGTAAATCACTTTGGACGTGTATTTTCAAACTGCCGATCGTTAAAACTGATATTTTTAAATCTCGTTACTGTTTCATGGACAATGAGATAGAATATTACCGGGATTATTTTTAATTAAGTGAATGTACTATAGCATGGTTATAAATAATGATGGCACAATTAATTGTATGTAGGCTGTATATAGGTTGATACATCATTTCATAACTATGAATATCAAAAGAGAAAATAATTTGTGTGTTTTAAATCATGCCCGTTGCAAATATACGTAAAATTAGATAATTTATCATACGTTTTCATTAATGGCCGACAAAAATCATACCATTAATTTTGTCGTTATGAGTTCGATATTCGACGAAGAGGGAGCCAGGTTGGATTTTATTTTTTGTTACGTATTGGTGACGTAAATACAGTCTCATCCGTTTGGGTATGGATAATATTAATTTATTATTATAAAGCTATTATGATAGTAGAAAAAATTTCTTGCTGGTTATATTACGATTAAAAGATGGCAGTTTCCATATATGGCAATCAACAATTCATAATCTGAAATAGCAAATGAAAATCGTAGATGATTAAAATGGCTACATAAATCATCAGCGGCCACAATATGTTCTTTGGTATGCTAAATTTGAGAGTGTTAAAAGAATTCAAAGGGAATTTCGACGTGAGTGTGGTGTGCGTAATGTATCTAAATACGATTCCATAATGTTGTGGTATCGAACATTTGTAGAAACAGGTACTGTGTTAACAAAAAAACATGCAGAAGGTCGCAGGCGAAACCCAGTACGAGAAGCAGCTATCTCTTGGCTTGGCCCACAAACTCCCCAGATCTAACCCCTCCTGACTTCTTCGTGTAGGATTTTGTTAAATACATTGTTTATTCACAGAAACCCAGAAATTAGATGATCTGAGAATAAAAATTACTGAAGCTTTTCAGCAAATCACCCCTCTTATGTTACAACGGACATGGGCTGAATTGCATCACCGTTATGAGTTGTGCAGGTTACGCAATGGGGGGTCATGTTGAGTTCTGAGGAATCTCCCATCTTTCAGTGTTGCATGCACAAAGTTTAAACAAATGAAGTTCAGTAGTAAATGTTTTATGGTGTTTTTATTTTATCCATACCCAAACACATCACCCTGTAGTTTGATAAGCAAAGATGTGCTGGCCAATTTTTCTCATACTTCTTCGATTTTGTTGCCGACATCGTCGTCGTCATCATCATCATCATCATCATCATAATCATCGATATCATTATTGTCACCCTTATCCCCATTGTCACTGTCAGCACTATCCAACACCACAGCAATAGCAGCATATCATATATGTCATATATGTATTACTCAAGTCATAGCATCTCATACCACACCGAACATGATGCCTTCAATATTAATGTAATTTTATTATCCTATATAATACTAGCTAATACGAATAATTTCATGATGAAAAACGTTACATTCAAATATGTAATAACACACATACTTAGGTCTACATAATGTACACATACATACATTCATTCTTCTTCAGTATTTAATTTTGAATAGTCGTATACATTCTGTCAGACATTATCAGCTCTTTCAAAAGTTTCCAAACATTGAACTACTTATGAAAGGTCAACGTACCAACGTAACCCGGACATCATCCATTATAAACACAGTTCATTTCATCTAGGGTATCGGCTTACTTTGAAGGAAATAATAATAATTGTCTTAAATATATTGCGTAGTATTGAGTAGGACTATTTCCACTGAAGGAGCTAGCTCGTTGCATTGCGTAAATATCTCAGTTCGCTGTTAGTCGTACACAGGGACGTACGCAAGGGGAATTACCGGGTCTTAACCCTCCCCCCTTGAACTTAAAAAAATCACTTAAATTTTTCACTTTGAGAGTAACAAAATCTACATCGACCTAAGGCATAGTCCCCCTACTTCTCCTTTAATATAATCCTCGTGCTTGGTACTGCGGCACGTTGGAATTATAACAATGCTATCTTTATTATAGCGAGAACAACTGCCTACCTATCATTACAAATAATTGTTGACTAAATATGCAGGATGGAAGTGAAATAATCCTGCAGATTTTCAGAGCGAATAGTTCATGTTGTATGTAACAAAAAAGTGTTACACCATATTGATAGAAAATTCATAGTTTTCTGAGAAAAAAAAAAGGTTATTTTTTCTCCCAATGTTTAAAACCCTCTTATTCGATAACTATTGAGAGTAGGATCGTGATTTTTGTCCACATCGATAGAAAATCTAATAAAGAATCATTTATCCCTCTGGCATATTTCAATAGCGTGGACAGTTTTTGTGTAAATTTAATTTTAAAAGCATTAATTTCAAGCCACTGAAAGATGCGAGTAGATTGCAATCTCGTAGTGAGAAGGGGAGGCTCCCGTACAGAGACAGACTTGAGTTCGTTGACCTCTTACATCTTCATTACAAGAAGACAGACGACTGTGTTAATGGCGATGTTGCCAGAATGCTGAAACTTCGAACTTAATATTCTAATTAACCGTGCATTTAATCACAAAAAGTAATATAGGTTTTCTATCCATTTAAGTGTATTCTATCGTCCCTTTCCATCTGCAGGTATTTTTTATTATACAAAATTAAACGCAAGTTAATATTTTCTTAAAAATAGGATGGCTGTAAGAAAATTACATTTCCAAGATTTTATAAGGATATTCATGAATACGTTCTTTTAGAACATTGTATAATATTAATAAATATACCATAAAAATACACAACATTTAAAATGCCTAGAATGTAAATTGTAAACAATTTTAATAATGACTCCCCGTTGACAGAATTCTGTGTTCACCATTGATCGTACATACAGTAATTTCATATCTGTGTCCATATTTATTTCTACCTAACATCTGAAATAATGAGATCCTACCATAATAATCATCATTGTCATCGGCGTTGTTTTCCACAAGGACTGAGTCTTTGAGGCTGTTCCTTTCTAATGAAGAGGAAGTTTCCTTTTTGAAGGTTCAAATTCAAGTAATATTTCCTCTAACTTCTCTATATTTCTCCTTCTCGCAGATCTACAGCCTACAGCAGTGGTTCCCAAACTTTGTGAAGACGTGACCCAATTTTGCGAAAGAAATTTGTTTGCGACCCCCACCACTACAGTACCGATAGGCCTACTTAACCTCTTCTAAAAGTACAAAACCTATAAAATCGAAAACAAAGATAATTTTACTCAAAATCAGTGGATACCACCCACCTTCTAATGAACTGGTATCTGCAAGACGATAAATCGGAATACGCAAAACTATTTTCCAATTCTCTTTGGTTTCTCAGATTGGCCTTTCTTGCAAATATATTTTTCGAACACTAAAACACTAATAACTTAATAGTCTGTAAGACCCAGATATTAACGTAATAACATCCACAGTTAAAACCGACGGATTTATAAGGGAATTTGATTTCTGGTCGACATCACATGACAAAAATGAACTTGATTCAAACAACTGTACTAAAGAATTCATGAAAAATTTAGCTACGCACCGTATGATATGACAAATAAGTTGCTGAGTTTATATTTCGATCTGAGATATTTTTGGGAGGCGTTATAATAACAGAAAACAATTGCTCGGAGAAAACCTACCAATAGACAATTTGTCTACAGTAAAGTTTACAGGATCTTTCCTTAATCGAATCCGATTCTCTTTCTTGAAAACCAGGCTAGCAGAAAAACGTTTTGTTACATGAAACTGTTTAGAGAAGGATTAGTCTGAAAGGAAATCTGCGATTAAAACTAGGATACAATGGCGTTATTTTACGAAGACACTCATGCTTAAATAGGCTTATATATACGCCTGTAAACTATTGTATTCATTTCGTGTTTGATACATTCATATAAACATTTTTGCTTACAATTTAAAGCCATTAAGAAGTATCCCTGGATTTACCAAATAACAGAGTTCAGTTCAGTTTGGATGTGCATAAAAATATGATGAACTCATTAATCATGAAAAATGTTAAAGTAGGAATATATGTTTTCATAGATTTTATTTTCGACATTGAAGTAATAATAAAGAAAGAAAATTAATATTAAATTAGGAGTTTTAGAACGTAAGTAACTTTAATGACTGAAAGCTTTACCTTAGTCTAAAATTAAATATCGTACTCTAAAATTAAGTAACAGTTAAACATCGGTTAAGAAGAAAATAGGGTACGACAATAATTCTAGACAGAATATTCCAAGTGTACGGGTATATAATGTAAAACCTTCGAGCAGTGTGTGCAATATTTATAGTTCGTAAAACAGTTTTTTTCTTTTTTTTTAATTTTGAATTGGGTCAGAATTATGTAACGCTTGGGTATTCATTTGAAATACTCACTAGTCTTGTTAGGGCTTATGAAACATTTGTCTTTAATTAGTTTTAGAAGATTAATGTAGGTTTATAAACACCGAAATCTTCTGTTCATTATAAATCATATAGTTGGTTAAAACATGTATTGCACAGTTTACAGAGATAAATGCTTTATTAAAGACTAATTGTTAAGCTTAAAATAAAAATGAATACATTTCTTTAAAACAAATAATTAATATTACCCCGCTTTGAGTTCGTACTCCACTCTTGAGGACAAATAATTTAGCCTACTGGCAAGAATCACTGGAAAACCCGGTTTGAGTGTACAGATCACAATATGTATTTTTCTTTCATAATGAGTACTCTCCTTTCTTATAGGAGTTCTTCGAAGTGGAGCCTGTCTGCATGCACGCATTTCCCGACTTTTTTATATGCAATTTTTATTTAAATGCAAAAGTTCTGATATTCTTGTAATGCTTGCAGTTTCTCTTATAGTATTGCTTCTAAGTTCGTTTATATTATGTGAGTTATTCCTGTATAACTACTCTTTTTTTTTAGTGTTTTGGGTGTGATTAACAATTTCATCAAAAAATGTCCGAAATGTCTGAATGAAAAGGGATGTCACCTTGAACTACTCATATAATATGGATTAGTAGCCTACTAATTATGAAATAAAAACATAATTTTGTACATATTAATCGAATTTATATTAGTAAAAATATGCAGACGACTATGAATCGATAATGACGCAGTCTATGTCGGCCATGCACGCATATCTGATAAACGTGTTCCCGATCGGAAGTTGAGCTTAACGCTCTTACATATTTTACCAGGAATGGATTTCTTTCTTTCAAATTCCATGATTTTCGATTTGTTTATTGAAATTTATATGTATAATTTTCAATAAAAATTTGAACTTTTGCAAACCATTTTCCGAAATTGCAATAAATACCATACCATTCCATTCACTAATATGTTTAAATCCAGTTTGATATTTCGTCTTCAAATAAAATTGAACTGATTTCAAGTAACCTTAAAAAAGTCAACTTTTATTCTTCAACTGAAATATTTACACAAAATCAAGTGTGCTACTTAATATCAGAATGTGTCCACACCTGTGAAGTAACGACTAGCGCGTCTGGCCGCGAAACTAGGTGGCCCGGGTTCGGATTCGGTCGGTGCAAGTTACTTGCTTGAGGTTTTTTTCCGGGTTTTTCCCTCAACCCGATATTAGCAAATGCTGGGCAACTATCGGTGCTGGACCCCGGATTCATTTCACCATCATTATCACCTTCACTTCATTCAGACGCTAAATAACATGAGATGTTGATACAGCGTCGTAAAATAACTCACTAAAAATTATCAGAATGTCATTTTTCTAAACGATTCCGGCCTCTCTCAGTAGTTATATGTAAAGTGAAAAGGAGCGTACGCGATAGAAATCGGAATCTGAATTTTAGGTTGTTTCAAGACACTGTTATGGTCTCAGGATAACGATAGAGACTCATGGGTTCAAACCCCGCTTGTGTGATTATATTTGGATTTTCGAGCGCCTCCACAATATTGTGACGCGAATGTCAGTTCATCCCATAGAATATCTTCGGCCTCATCTCGCTATTATCAATTCCATTGACTCAAGATAATCGTACAGTTGTTGCAATGTAGTTAAATAACCCATTATAAAGGTACTTTTCATGTTGAGTATAGGGAATTACCATAATCAAAATTTATTCAACGGATATTGTCTTTGAGATTACCGAAACATGGGGATATGAGATGAGAACCATGAGGTATCCACAGTAACACTGTCCGTCTCAGTTTTGTGATCGCTTGCACAGTATGCCGGTCGACAAACAGTAGAAGAAAATGTTCCATTCGGATACAGGACTTCCTAAAGTAAAATGTATTATTGTTCCGAAATAAGTTTTGGAGTTAATACAATGAATGACTACTATTGGTATAACATCTGCAAGCAGGGGTTCTTCAGAATCTCAAAAAATTATGACCAGTGCGTTTCTTGACCAAAGCGAAGTTGTTGTTTAGTCCACTGTCCGAAGACAGGTCTGGACCTCAGGAGTGACACCATGTTTTATGAGGCAATTAGACCAGGAGATAATTGAATAGAAAAGTGTAAACAATGTTTAGTTAACGACGCTCGCAACTGCCTAGGTTATATCAGCGTCGCCGGTGTGCCGGAAGTTTGTCCCGCAGGAGTTCTTTTACACAAACTTAAATGCTATCGACCTCGACCGAGATCGAACCCGAACATCGGACATAGAAGGCCAGCACTATACCGACTGCGCCACCCAGGCCGACTAATGGGTAGATTCGAATTTATTCCCCTTTGGTGAATTTAAATGATCCCACTTCATCAAGATGAACAAAAGTTCTACTTAATTCATAGACTGGAGTTCCAGAAAAAAAATATATATTATATTATGGAGGCTGTGAAAAAGTGGCTGAATAGCGCAGTTTGCAGGCATAAATGCCTTTTTCTGAATTGGCGTGGGGTTGTTAAAAGACTGAAATGGTGTAGAAAAATTATAGCTACAGGGCTTTCATTTCAAAACTTCCCAGTTTAAATAACTAATTATTTAAATTGAATTCAAATAAAACAAAAAAAAGTCAATTTAGATGTTGATGGGGAAGTCTGAAACCAGGCTTAATTGCATTTTATATTTTTATGCTTAAATATGAAAGAAAATTCAGTTGTTTATACATCTCATTCGTTTTCGCATCTTTTGTTTTCTATCGTCGCCTGACAACCTGGATTGTTGTTATTGTTGATTAGAGCTGAAGAGAATAAAGCTACAAAAACTTATAGAGCATTCCGTGTAATAGTTGTGTTTGTGTATTAAATTATTTTAAAATGGTGTATACCCTTCAAGAGAGAACATAAAATAATAATCTTTATTGCTTAAATCGAGGAATTTACACAAAATAAGCTGTTTTCATCCTAAAATGAACTGATAATAACAAAAATACAGGTTGCAAGGTGACAATAGAAAACAAAAGATGCGAAACAAATGAATGAGTTGTATAAATAATTGAATGCTCTTTCATATTGAAGTATAAAAATATAGGGATGTTATTTGAAATTTCAAAGTAGGAGTGGCTGGTGGGTTGGGAGTGAAATCTAAAATGCAATTGAGCCTGGTTTCAGACCTCCCTCTCAATATCTGAACTGCCATGTTTTTTGTTTAAATTGAATTCAATTTAAATAATTAAGTATTTAGATTGGGAAGTTTTGAAATGAAAGCCCTGTATATTATCTCTACATAATGTCTAAAGATTACGAAAATATTAAAGCTGTTAAGCAAAATATACTTACTTACTTACTTACTTACTTACTTACTTACTTACTTACTTACTTACTTACTTACTTACTTACTTACTTACTTACTTACTTACTTACTTACTTACTTACTTACTTACTGGCTTTTAAGGAACCCGGAGGTTTTTTGCCGCCCTCACATAAGCCCGCCATTGATCCCTATCCTGAGCAAGATTAATCCAGTCTCTATCATCATATCCCACCTCCCTCAAATCCATTTTAATATTATCTTCCCATCTACGATTATATTTTAAAAAAAATCATTTCTTTTGGAACAGTCGTAATAGCTTAATTTCTTATCCCCGGTCCAACAATCTGATGAGCGACAACATGTGTGTGTGGAGTGTAGAACTGCCTTATATCCTCAACCAAGATGTCAAGTATAGGAAATTAACGACTTCACAATCAAATTTCACTGCTACTACTACTGGAGTATCGTAACCAGAACTCTTATTTCTTTAGTATATTCAGAATTAGCATAAGTATATTTCTTTCTTGTGTGACTGTGTGTGTATGTGTGTAATGTAAGTTTCTATTATTTTATGTGCCGGAAGAAAACCACATTCCTCCTTCGCGATTTCAATCTTTATGTGTAAATACATTTCGTCTGAAACACATTAAAGTGGTTATGTTTTATCTACTCTCTAACAATTAGTAAGTTTATTATCTTGTTTGAAGAGAAAAGAGAAGTAATGAAATTAAATGCTGCAGAAAAATAAATAATATACTCTTCATATTTTCTGACTCAAATGAGTCTGATTTCTATCATTAAGTTGTAACGAGCTTCCCGCAAAATAAGATGCTCTGTACGTGCCACGCTATAATAACTAACTTCAGAGAAACTGGAAATAACTGCGATGTAATTTATAATGTATGTAATGTCTAACGCTGTAGTGCAGTTTTAGTGCTGCATGAAAAGTACAGTCATGAGTTCAAACTACGCCTAGAGAAGGGTTTCTCAATTTATGGTACGCATATGGGTACCCATGGATTACTGTTAGTTACTAGAAGCAAGCTAATAAAATAGTGATAAGAATAAAAGAAGACTAAATACAATTTTTAAACAATTCCACTCCAGTATTTTTTTTCAGCTTGTTGGATGATCTTGAATGTCACTGAAGTCTATTATTTTCGGCTTGCTACACGATCATCAATGTCACTTAAGTTTTTATTGTTTTCAGCTTGCTACATTATAACTAAAGTCTTTATTCTTTTAACTTGCTAGGTGATCATGTATGTCTCTGAAATCTTTGTTCTAGGTTTGTAAAATGATCATGAATGAAACTGAAGTCTTTATGTTTTCGACTTGCTAGATAGTCATGAATGTCACTAGAGTCTTTATTGTTTTCAGCTTGCTAGATTGTCAGGAATGTCATTGAAGTCTATTATTTTCGGCTTGCTACATGATCATGAATGTCAATTAAGTCTTTATTGTTTTCAGCTTGCTAGATTGTCAGGAATGTCATTAAAGTCTATTATTTTCGGGTTGCTACATGATCATGAAAGTCACTTAAGTCTTTATTGCTTTCAGCTTGCTAGATTTTCATGGATATAACTGAAATCTTTATTATTTTAACTTGCTAGGTGATCGTGTATGTCAATGAAGTCTCCATTGTTTCAAGTTTGCTAGATGATCATGAATACAACTGAAGTCTTTATGTTTTCGACTCATTAGATCAGGCCTGCGCAAGGTTTGCGCTCTCCGAGCCGGCTCACAGCTCATGAGCGGAATGCAGATATTAGCTGCGCTCAGTATAGGGTGGACTGGAAGAAGGAGTGATCTCGTACAAAATGTAGGCCTACACAAAAGGAAGTATTATTACGAGTGTTCATGAAATGAATTCCCGTTCAGTGTTTGCAAAACTATCTTTGACTATTATTAATTAATACAGAAATATTTATTTTACAGAAATAATAGAAATTTTATACCTACTTAAATGTACACTATCATTTTGTTATATGTTTATTTATCAGTGCATGAAAACGAGGTTTTATGCTGTTGGCAGCTGAAAGGAACAGTAGCCTACTGATCGTAATGAAACATCAGTTACAGATGTTCGATGTATGCCTTTATTAAAGTTGATTATAGAAAATAGTTGCTCACAAATATAAATGTTGAGCCAAACATAGCAATCATTTTCACAGCCAGCCTGTGTAGTCGTGGATATTATTGCTAATGTTTAGTCTTGTAAAACTCAACCAGGCTAGTAGTATTATTCAAACGAACTTTAGCCCTTAGGCCACAATGAAGATCAATAAATCCGAGCTGTAAATCGTTAAATGTTATGTTTTATTTAACGACGCTCGCAAATGCCGAGGTTATATGAGCACATTTAAATGTAATCGACCTGGCCCGGAATCGAACCCGCAACCTCTGGCATAGAAGGCCATCGCTATACCAACTGTGCCAATCAGGCCCACCTGTAACTTATATGACATTGTTTCAACTGGTGTTGAAGAATTTATTATGATAACTTTAAACTTCTTTCCAATTAAGACAAGATTTTTAGTAGGTTATTTTACGACGCTTTATAAACAGCTTATGTTATTTAGCGTCTGAATGAGAAGAAGGTGATAATGCCGGTGAAATGAGTCCGGGGTCCAGCACCGAAAGTTACTCAGCGTTTGCTCATACTGAGTTGAGGGAAAACTCCGGAAAAACCTCAACCAGGTAACTTGACCCGACCGGGAATCGAACCCGGGCCACCTGGTTTCGCGGCTAGACGCGCTAACCGTTACTCGACAGGTGTGGACCTTAAGACAAGATCTTGGAACCTAGAATTAAATTCATTTTGAATTTCAATTAATATTTGCACATAATCGTTTAACATGGCTTCATCACGAGCAGTTTCTATCGTTCGAAAGTAAGCCATATTACCTTCCCGAAACTGACTTACGAAAAGTGTAAGTTTACGACTGAAATCCCGTAATTTATTCAACATATCAACACTGAGCTGGCCTTTTCCTTGAAGAGAGATATTTAAATTGTTGAAGATTAAAATCTTTAATATCTTTATGTCTGGACTCGTAATGACGCATTATGTTATGTTTCTTTCTACATTTCAAAATGTTGTGGCAGATAAAGCACTGAGTATTTACTCTAGCAGCTATGAAAAAATAAGCATTTCCCCATGCAACTTTGAAAGAATTTGCCTGATTACTACTTTTCCGTCTTTTAGATTCCACCATACCGTACTGTAGCAGTAGAACAACGTGAAACAGTTACTGAGAATACACACTGCACCCCACTAGATAGCTGAGTGGTCGTTTCCCTCTCCTCTACCCATAGCAAGTCTTGTCATTCTGACGTATCTTCCTCTCCGATTCGGCGAGCGGAAAACACAGCTCTCCCGCTCCGAAAGAGCGCGCGCGCTCGTTGAGCGCTGTTTGTGCAGGTATGCGCTAGATAGTCATGAATGTCACTGAAGTCTTTATTGTTTTCAGCTTGCTAGATTGTCAGGAATGTCATTGAAGTCTATTATTTTCGGCTTCCTACATGATCATTAATGTCACTAGAGACTGTATTGTTTTCAGCTTGCTAGATTGTCAGGAATGTCATTCAGTATTATTTACGGCTTCCTACATAATCATGAATGTTCCTAGAGTCTTTATTGTTTCCAGCTTGCTAGATGATCTTGAATGTAATTGAAGTGTATTATTTTCGGCTTGGTACATGATCATGAATGTCACTAGAGTCTTTATTGTTTTCAGCTTGCTAGATTGTCGGGAATGTCATTGAAGTCTATTATTTTCGGCTTGCTACATAATCATGAATGTCACTAGAGTCTTTATTGTTTTAGGTTGCTAGATTATCAGGAATGTCATTCAAGTTTTATTTACGGCTTCCTACATAGTCATGAATGTTACTAGAGTCTTTATTGTTTTCAGCTTGCTAGATGATCTGGAATGTAATTAAAGTCTATTATTTTCGGCTTGCTACATGATCATAAATGTCAATTAAATCTTTATTGTTTTCAGCTCGCTAGATGATCTGGAATGTAATTAAAGCCTATTATTTTCGGCTTGCTACATGATCATAAATGTCAATTAAATCTTTATTGTTTTCAGCTTGCTAGATTTTTATGAATATAACTGAAATCTTTATTCTTTTAACTTGCTAGATGGTCATGTATGTCACTGAAGTCTTCATTGTTTCAAGTTTGCTAGATGATCATGAATTTAACTGAAGTCTTTATGTTTTCGACTTGCTAGATAGTCATGAATGTAACTGGAGTCTTTATTGTTTTCAGCTTGCTAGATTTTCGTGAATGTAACTGAAATCTATATTCTTTTAACTTGCTAGATGATCGTGTAAGTCACTGAAGTCTTCATTGTTTCAAGTTTGCTAGATAATCATGAATGTAACTGAAATCTTTATGTTTTCGACTTGCTAGTTAGTCATGAATATCATTGGAATCTTTATTGTTTTCAGCTTTCTAGATTTTCATGAATATAATTGAAATCTTTATTATTTTAACTTGCTAGGTGATCAAGTATATTACTGAAATCTTTATTAATGGTTCAAGTTTGCTAGATGATCATGAATGTAACTGAAGTCTTTATTGTTTTCAGCTTGCAAGATGATCAGGAATATAACGGAAATCTTTATGTTTTCGACTTGCTAGATAGTCATTGGAATCTTTATTGCTTTGAGCTTGCTAGATTTTCATGAATATAATTGAAATCTTTATTATTTTAACTTGCTAGGTGTTCAAGTATATTACTGAAATCTTTATTGTTTCAAGTTTGCTAGATGATCATGAATGTAACCGAAGTCTTTATTGTTTTCAGCTTGCAAGATGATCAGGAATGTAACTGAAGTCTTTGTTGTTTTCAGCTTGCTAAATAGATTCATTTTATTGAACTGAAGAAAAATGTAAAGTTTAACATACCCGATAGAAAAAATGAATTTTAATATAATTCTGTGGTAACTATGAAATTTGTATTCAACTATTGGATGATGACCTAATTCTAAATCATTAATAGGATAAGAATTTTACCCCGCTTTTGTTAGCTAAATGAGTTTTTATGAGGAGATGATATGCATTCCATTATAAATAATTTGGAAGAACGTTCTTAATTTGGATTGAGTAACCTGATAAACGCTCTAAGTGGTTCTCAGCCGGTGATTATACTCAATTATGTATTTAGCCAAATTTTCATGGCCCGGACCCGCGCTGGGACGCAGGCGGCCGTAACGGTTAAATGTTAATTATTGATACTAACATTATGCAAACTATTGTAGTCAGCAACAGACTTTTTTCAGATATTAATGATCTCTCCTATCTTTACGTGTAAAAAAGGCATTCTTGTAAGGGATGCACAATTTGTTTTATCGGAAACTTACACTTACGATTTCTAAACTTAGGCCAAAAGTAACTTATCTCTTAAAATATTATTTTATTAATATATATTTCTCTATTATTTTAAAATGGCGATTAAAGTCAGTTTAAAGAAGATTTTTTTTTTTCCATTTAAACTTTCGAGAGTAGTAATTTTATTATAAAAACATACATAATTCTTTTTTAAAATAACATTTTATTTCCTTATAAAAGACTGGGAGCAGTTACAATGATGAACTGATTACGTCGCAGGAAACCACACGTTAACTTACCCCGTCAGATGCTTCACCGGTAATGACTTCATTGTAAAATAACATATAGTTCTCACGTAAAAAAATATATATTTTTTTCTTTTTTAATTTTTATCTCATTAAACGGTGACAATATGGAACAACGGTTCATTAATAATTACATGGGAAGCGTAATTATAACTTAACCCGTTAACCTTTGCAATGATATTAGTGCCTTTGTAATAACGCACAATTTTGCGAAAAACGTTTATTTTCCTATCTATTTCACTACGACCTTTGTAGATCTAAAAGGAAATATAACTTATCCAATTCAACACTTTCAGAAACAATGATTTCATTATTTATAACAATAATAATAATAATAATAATAATAATAATAATAATAATAATAATAATAATAATAATAGTTTTATTTTCCTTGGCAGAGTTGAGGCCATCAGGCCTTCTCTTCTACTCAATCAGGATCAAAGCATATGGAGGAAAATAAATATACAAGTATTAACTTAAAAATATAATAATAATAATAATAATAATAATAATAATAATAATAATAATAATAATAATAATAATAATAATAATAATAATAATAATCAATACATATGAATATAACCACAAACAGGAAAATACATTCCGATATACAAATATTAACTTAAAAATTAAAATAAAGAATTAATAATTATAATCATTCAACTAAAGGAATAGTTCAATTGGTATAATCAGTATGGGTTACATTGAAACAGTGACAATATATAACCTCAAAAAAACTAATTCTGTTCATTTAAAATATTTCTAAATAACCGACTACCGGTATGCAATTGTAGTGAAATTGTGCAAGTATAATATTTTACTGAACACCTTCTTTGACCTACTTCATTGTAGTAGGATATCATTTTCACCTAACATTGTAATGTGTATATTTACTGTAATCAATGGCAGTGATTAGCCTGTATATTAGTCCTATATGTAATAATGGATTTATAATGATCGAAGAGATCAAAGTATGGCTATAACCAGTTTCAACAGCAGTAACTTTGTTCTAGTAATATACCGGTATAAATTTTTTACATGAAAATTAATTTATTGTTAAAAAACTGCAGTTATTGTAGATTTTTTAGTTGATTATTTAACAAACGCTATATTAATTACTAAGCTATTAACGTCTTTGGAATTGGTGATAACGAGATGGTATTTGGCGAGATGAGGTCGAGTATTTGCTATGTGACTGCCTGACATTCGCTTTATACAGAGGGTTGTTTCCGACCTCTGGAAACGAATTTTGAATGATGTCTGTACGTCACACGACAGTTGAACTGTGGTGAGAGGTGATAGGCCAGTAGTGAGCGATTTCATATTCAGAGTGCACGGTGTCTCACAGCAACAATGCCCAATAAAATCGAACCTTTTTTTGACGGATACATTACGACCCTTTCCAATGTCAAGTACAGTTAAGTGGAAATAAAAGAACCCTGCGAATAAAACATTTTCGTTTCTTCCAAGGAAGGCATCATCTGTGTCCTTAATAAGACTGGCAAAGCTCGGATGGAATTAATTTGTATTATTATTTTAGGAGGTGCGGCTTGTGGCGGGGGGGGGGTTGATTTGCTTGCTTTTTCCCCTCTGGAATTAATCCCGTTCGAGCTTTGCTAGTCTTATTAAGTACACACAAGATGCCTTTCTTGAAAATAACGAAACCCCGTTTTTTGCAGCCTCCTATGATTTTCACGTAACTGCAGATGGCATCGGAAAGGGTCGTAATGTACCCCTAGCAAAAAAGGCTCGATTTTCTTGGGCATTGTGTTGTGAGACACTGCGCACTATGATTTTGAAATCACTCACTACTGGTCTGTCACCTGTCACCACAGTTCAGCTGTCCTGTGATCCTTAACGGACATGACGTCATTCAAAATTCGTTTCCAGAGATGGGAAACAACCTTCCGTAGTTGTGGAAAACCTCGGAGTAAACCGATGAGTTACTCAATCCAAACGGGAATAGAACCCACGCCCGAGCGCAGCTCTGGATAAGTAGGCAAACATGTCTACGGACTGCTGCTGGTGACAGATCTCAGCAAGCTTAATAGCTCAGTGTCAAATCCCCGTTCTTAGAGAAAAAACGCAAAATACTGCGAAATGACGACCAAGGAGCGACACGAAACTGTAGCCGAGAAAGCTATGGATTTTTGGACATATGTTTGCTTAATGATAAGCTCTTCTTGCATTACACGTGCACCCATTAAATTCCGAGTTACGTGACACGCGTAGATGCCACAAAATTTATAGGCTATTCCACCATTTTGGTCATCCACACTGAAACCAATATGAAGGTCAACTAGGTGCATAACATTCAATTTTCGACCGGTAGGAATCAATTATTTATCCCTAAACTCAGATTAACTTTTGTCAGGAAACGTCCAGTACAGTAATTAATTGCGGTTACAAGTATCTGGGAACATTATAGCCCAAAACTGTGAATAAGAACTGTTGTGGAACTCGGCAGCTAAGATATTTATAAAGCGAGTTCTAGAACGCGGTGATGGAGACAAGTTTTCTGCTTCCATATTCATAACTTCTAAGTAGCGGTGATTCATTTTATGTAAACTAGGCTCCGTATTACAACAATATTTGCATTCCTCTGCTTCGGTATTTGTGTCACCATTTTACGATTGCAAAACTGAATTTTGTCATTAAAACATAGTTCATATTTCTTCAATTCCACACTTCTAAATAATCCATATTTGCTTTATGTCTTATTTGGAAGTAGAGGACGTAATTACGTTTCAGACGCATTTGGATAAGTACATACGTATGAGTCAATAACATTTCTACAAAAGAAAATTCTTCATTAACCTCGATACGTGGCTTCTTTTCTAATATTGCTCAATAAATTTCAGAGTTTATTCATTCATTCATTCATTCATTCATTCATTCATTCATTCATTCATTCATTCATTCATTCATTCATTCATTCATTCATTCATTCATTCATTCATTCATTCATTCATTCACGTCTACAAGAGCGTCGCGTCCTCACCCGGTTGAGGATTGGCCATTGTCATCTGACACACGGCCATCTCCTACGTGGCGAACCTCAGCCGGAGTGCGATATGTGCCATGTTCCACTTACGGTGGAACACTTTTTATTGCGTTGCAGGAAATATGACCATGCACGGAGGCAATATGGAATTCGGCCGACATTACGTGACGCTCTTGGAAATGATTTTAATTGTGCAAATGCAGTTCTGAGATTTTTATCAAATACAGGTTTGGATAAGGTGATTTAGTTTTTTATTGATCCGTTTTACTCATCCTCCGGACCCTTTACATCCGGAGGTTACATTTGTTGTTTTATATTTGATTTTACATTGTTGACATTTCGGACTTTATACATCCGAATATTTTATAAAATTTTATGGTTTTAAAATAAGATTGACAAGTTATCTCTGGTGGCCTTAGTTTTATTGTTTTATTTGTTCGTTTTGAATACCACCTAGTGTGGTAGAATTGCTCACTTTTATGATTCTGTAGAAATCACCTTATGTATACTGCATTTGTGTGCCTCGTTTTATCGTGACAACGCTTTTTAGTTCTTTTAGCACTCTGATTATTATATTATTTATGTATTTGTTACATTAAGAATTTTAGATAAGGGCGCAAATAGCCATAGTAGCTGACGCGCCCTTCTTAAACGCTACTACTACTACTTCATTCATTCATTCATTCATTCATTCCTTCATCCATCCATCCATCCATCCATCCATCCATCTATCTATCTATCTATCTATCTATCTATCTATCTATCTATCTATCTATCTATCTATCTATCTATCTATCTATCTATCTATCTATCTATCTATCTATCTATCTATCTATCTATCTATCTATCTATCTATCTATCTATCTATCTATCTATCTATCTATCTATCTATCTATCTATCTATCTATCTATCTATCTATCTATCTATCTATCTATCTATCTATCTATCTATCTATCTATCCATCTATCCATCTATCCATCTATCCATCTATCCATCTATCCATCTATCCATCTATCCATCTATCCATCTATCCATCTATCCATCTATCCATCTATCCATCTATCCATCTATCTATCTATCTATCTATCTATCTATCTATCTATCTATCTATCTATCTATCTATCTATCTATCTATCTATCTATCTATCTATCTATCTATCTATCTATCTATCTATCTATCTATCTATCTATCTATCTATCTATCTATTTATTTTAACATATGAAGAGTCCACTGCAAAAAGGGGAAATGTGGTAAATTTGTGAAAAATGGGATGAAGGTTCAGTACTGTAGATCAAAGGGAGTAGAATATAATACACTTTGTTGCACTGCAAGAAAGATGATAGTTCCAGATCTACATCGTGTTGGAGAATTGGTATATCACACAAAGAGTGGGAATATCAAAGTTTAAATTGCATTTCCTGCAAAATGCAATACTTTCGACATCCCCCCTTTTTGCAGTAGACTCTTCATATACTTTTACTTGCTTATCAATTAATATTTATGTACCATTATTAAGGTGCTTATTCATAGCCTAATTTTTTGTTTATTCATTACTAAACTTATTGTATTTAAGAACAAACTTTACACAGAAATTACATTTTATTTATTACACAAGTGAGACATCTGGCCGGTATCTACGGCTGACCACTAGAATTCAGAATGCAAAACAAATGTTAACCTAAAAATAAAGTATAATTTGATTTGCTAAGAGAATACAAAACAAAGGTTAACTTAAAAATAAAGTACAATTTGATTTGCAAGATAATACAAAACAAAGGTTAACTTAAAAATAAAAGTACAATTTAATTTGCGGAGAGAATACAAAACAAAGGTTAATTTAATAATAAAGTACAATAAAATTTGATTTGCGGAGAGAATACAAAACAAAGATTAACTTAAAAATAAAGTACAATTTGATTTGCGGAGGGAATAGAAAAGAAAGATTAACTTAAAAATGAAGTACAATAAAATCTGATTTGCGGAGAGAATTCAAAACAAAGGTTAACTTAAAAATAAAGTGCAATAAAATTTGATTTGCGGAGAGAATACAAAACAAAGATTAACTTAAAAATAAAGTACAATAAAATTTGATTTGCGGGGAGAATACAAAACAAAGGTTAACTTAAAAATAAAGTACAATAAAATTTGATTTGCGGAGAGTATACAAAACAAAGATTAACTTAAAAATAAAGTACAATAAAATTTGATTTGCGGGAAGAATATAAAACAAAGGTTAACTTAAAAATAAAGTACAATAAAATTTGATTTGCGGGGAGAATATAAAAGAAAGGTTAACTTAAAAATAAAGTACAATAAAATTTGATATGCGGAGAGAATACAAAACAAAGATTAACTTAAAAATAAAGTACAATTTGATTTGCTGAGAAACAGACAATTACAATGAAAAGCAGTAGAAATGAAGTAATAATATTATGTAGTGTTATACGAGTGATTGTGTAAAATGGACTTTGAATCTGTCAATACTATTAGACGAATTCTGTTAATGTCCTCGTTAGAAAATTTACGAGAAAAGAGGATAGTTTGAGTTAACTTAAATGAAGTTTTCCTAGCACCAAAGAGAAGGCCTTCCACTTCCCATGTATTAATATTCCTTTTTCTATCCCCCACTAAGGTAAGGGATGCATGGGCTGTAAATATACTTATTTTCGTCATTAGTATTATTAAGGTGGGTGCTCCTGTTATGGCCATGTTCCTGATATGGCCACCCCCCTATTGTGAGTTAATTAACCAAAAAATCCGCTAAATTTCAGCAGCAACCAGTGAAAGGACATCCTGGTATGTCATTTGATCGTTTTCCATCCAGTCAGGTTGAGCAATATGGCGTCAGTTGCCTGTTTTGCGGTTTTCATGTGACCTCTTATTTTTCTCTGGTAAGTCTCCTTTGTTTTATGCATGTTTTTCAAAGACTTGTTTCATGAAAACCATAGTACTCCATTCAGTTTTTAATGTTCTGTTGATTGGTGTTGTCGTTGATGGCGTATCTTTTACGAGTTGTTCATAATCAAACTATATTCGTGAAAGCTTACCTGCTCCTGATATGGCCATATCAAATGCACCATGGCCATATCAAGTTCATTTCACTTTTATTTTTTCACCTGACAAATTTACATGCCTTATAGCTGGGATTACGCAAAAGTTTTGTATTTTAAGAAAAACAAATTAATTTTTTATGGAAATACCTGTTTTGACTACACTTTTGAATTATAAGAAAGATTATTAAGTGTCATATTTATTCATTTTACACCAAAATTATTTAATTTTAGCACAACTGCGCTATCAAACTGAAAACAATCACGATTTGTAGAGCACGGAACAAGGATGGCCATATCATGTGCACATGTTCCTGATATGATAAGGTAGACTTTTGGAATTTGGGACTTTTTGGATAATTAAAGTTATTTTTATGGGGAAAGGAAATTGTTTTAAGAAAGTCCATTAGACTGAGAACGAGTAAGAAAGAAGTGGTTTACATTTTTCTTCAAAATGGCGGCTAGAAAAATTTTCAAACCTTAGCATGGCCATATCAGGGACACCTACCTCATTATTATTATTATTATTATTATTATTATTATTATTATTATTATTATTATTATTGTTATTGTTATTATTATTATTATTATTATTATTATTATTATTATTATTATTATTATTATTATTATTATTATTTACAATTCGAATGAAAATATAAATGTCTAAATGTAGATACACAACGAGTGGAAACTGTAGTCTTGTTAGGAATTGCTTGATATGTTACTAGATTGATACGAATTATGTCATTACGGTAATGCTAGTGCATTAAACTCCATATTACATCCTTATGCGTACTGTTATTTACAAAATGATGAAGAGTAATTGTTCATTCCGTACGATGTGACCTTCTGCGACTTTAACTATATAATTTCTGAAATGCGTAGCTTAAAAAATTGATCAATAAAAATTTATCCTTGATATACAAGTGGTTGGAAACTCGTTTCTCAGTACTTCCATAAACATAATATAAAGTTGTGGTTGTTTCTCTACTGCTTTTTATTCCTCATTTCTTCGATTTACATCATTTTTATAATCGTTGAGCGACTATTATTCACTTTTATGATTGTTAGCTCCATGCTATACTTACAGAATTGTTTTCTTTTTCGACAGGTACGTCC
This sequence comes from Periplaneta americana, assembly GCF_040183065.1. Classification (NCBI taxonomy): domain Eukaryota; kingdom Metazoa; phylum Arthropoda; class Insecta; order Blattodea; family Blattidae; genus Periplaneta; species Periplaneta americana. Next base: position 169,657,767 of record NC_091117.1, read on the forward strand.
AGAAAACATCTGGAGTCACAACAATTTGATAAGCTATTCTTCAGAATAGTAAGTACCAAAAATCTCATCTCCAGAGAAGAAACCTAGACCAATTTATTCCTCTTGTTCTTCTTTAATATGGCAACATTCGATTGGATTTAAAAGTAATTAGGCATAAAAAATTGTCCTGTTGCGTATCCCGTCTGCAGAGACTATGTCCCTGTAGACAGTTCAGAGAAAAGTATAATCAGTTCGGTCCACTTAAATTTCTCAGGGTTCAAGTGCAGTTTCGAAGATACATTTGCGCCCATCTCTATCATGTTCAAGAAATTGGAGAAGGATGTATGAAAACGTTTCTTCTTTCTTGTCACATAGTCTAACACGAGCTCATCAGTAACTCTCGTGATTCCTAGGTCTCTTTTAAAATATTAGCGACCTGTCACCATCAGACCGTTGTCTCAGAATGAGGAATTCATCCACCCTCATAGCTGGTGCTTCACTCCAAGATATTGGGTGTTCGGAAAGTCACTGTGCACTTCCACTGTGAACTCAAAATAGATGTTGAAAGTGATGTCCAGATGTCCACGAGCAACATTACAGACCTCGACTCATTTTATTTTATTTTCACTTTGACCAGTTCTTGTTCTGAACTGCACCCTATCGCGTTTTTGCATCTTACAGTTTGTCAAGTCTGCGTGGCTAATTTCGATACATTGCATATTTTGCTGGTGATGTCAGGTCTGGGGAGCGTCGAGACCATAGATTTTAAGAGATGTTGAGTTCTCCAAAAATTTTAGTCAAAATCTGTGGAGATATATCAGATGTGTGTGCAGTGGCACTGTATTGTTGGTCCATACGCACTTGATTTGATTTTATTCAAGTTGGCTAATGAAACCGTACAGAGCTTGTGTTTCTGGGAATTTATAAGAAAATGTTTACTGCACTAATTCCGAAACGGAAATTGGACAAGAAAAACACACCCTTCTTCGAAAAGAACCATGACGTCTTCTCGATAGGACGCAGTAACTGCGACAATTACTGTTGAAACATAGGATTAAAAAAAATTCTCTGGCTGGGTCAAGTGCACAGCGACTTTTCGAACGCTCTGTATTTCAGTGCTTGAACGATTGCGGCAAGTATAGAGAGGCCAATGAAAGGTTCTGGAACAACAACATTGGCAGATAGAGCCTCTTCTTTGGCCAAGGCATTCATTGATCTTTTCGTTGCAATCAGCAATCCTCACAATGTGGATTATGTTATGCCTTTCTAGTTGTGCCAGAGTGTTCAAACGCTCTTCAATCAATTTAAGGTGGGCGCTCAAAGTATACCGACTTTCTTAGAAAATATAAATTCTCACATTTCTATATGATTTTAGACTTTCCAAGACAGAGAATAGTTTGAGGCTCGCAGGATATTCCATCTTACTATATTAAAAATTGAGGAAAAGGACAACTTCAAAATCAAGTGTTCTCATAGTTTATCACCACCGCCATCATCATAATCACCACCTAGTATTTACTTGGATTTTAATGCAGTTGGTCTGTCCATATTGTTGATCAGATTTTTCTGTTACTCAAAGATGGGTTTATAATATTCTCAAAATTTAAGCTTACTTTAAGTTTTGATGACTACAGATATTTACGAAGCCGCGATACCGCTATAAATATCGGGATTTCATCCGTAATTATACAAATTTAGGCCTATATCCATGTTCAAGATATTCCTATGCTACAGGAAACCGCTCTAAATATTAGACATTGCGATATTTTAACATCTTTCAATCGTTATGTTATGCACTTTCATACCCTATTACCCTATACCTGTCCAATATTTTTATTACAGCTCATATTTTTCAAATATTTTCACTACTAAATTTATATGTAACGATTGTATAATACAGGGTGCTTTACGAGGATTTACCGTCACTTACAGAGCTTATTTCCGAAGACATTCTGAGCAAGAAATGTCATATAGGGGAGAGTCGGGTAGTATCGGACATCGGGTAGTATCGGATAGTGCGTTTTTTTCATCTACCAACATATGGTAGTACCTGAATAACATGGTTACGTTTCTCTATGCGACATCACAGAAACGTAACTATGTCAATCAGGTACTATCATCGTGTGGTAGATGAAAGAAACTCACTGTCCGATATTACCCGATGTCCGATACTACCCGACTCTCCCCTACGCATGTGTCCTAATCTCAATATTTCCAGAGTTACACTAATTTGAAATTGTTAGTAAAATACGATTTTTCTTTAGTTTAAAGGGTTAAAAATATTTAAAATAGAGAACGAACTATTCAGAAGTATCATTTCTTTAATTGGCTAGTGTTCTGAAACTAAAAATATATTGTTAATTGCTTTATACAGATATTGGTTTTCAATTTTAAACTAAAAATTACATCATTCTTACGCACTTATCACAAAAATTGTTACAAATCATACAAACTTACTTTAGGAACTTGATTATTTACAGTTTAATAATGCATCCTAATGTACACTCTTGAAGAATTTACAAGAATGGCGTGATTTGTAACAATTGTTGTGATAAATGCGTAAGAAAATGTAATTTTGTAGTTAAAAATCGGGAAAAAAATTCTGTACGAAGCAACTATGGAATTCATAACACATTTTTAGCTTCAAAATACTAGCTAATTAAAGAAATGATACTCCTGAATAGTTCATTCTTTATCTGCAATATTTTTTTACCCTTAAAACTCAAGAATAAATGGTATTTTAAAAAGTACTTCAAATTAGTATAGCTCTGAAAATATTGAGATTAGGACAAATGTTTATATGATATTTTTTTTCTCAGAATGTCTTCGGAAATAAGCTCCGTAAGGGACGGTAAATCCTTGTGAATCACTCTGTATATCAATATCCTCAAAAACTGTTTTTGTGCAACTTCAATTTAATTTGTTTCCATAAACCTACAATTTGATATCATACCGAAGTTAGTCTTCGTATTATATTACTAAATTAAAGTTGAGTATCTCTACTAGTATATTTTACTAGTATATTTTTCTCAAAATGGCACATTGTTATTTTATTTATCTATTGTATTATCTATTTATCATCTTCCATTTCTTGCTATTCATATTAATTCTTCAGTAAACATGTATGCAGAAAATGCCTTCAACACTAAATGAGTGCAGATCATTCATTAGGCTATTATTGAATAGACTTCAAGATAATGAGAGGGGGAGAGAAAGAGAGAGTGAGAGAACGTATCTCTGCGATGTTTCTCATTTATAAATTACGTGCGATTTTCTTCTTCTTGGAATCATTAGATCTTCAACATTATCGGTAACTTTGAAAGATTTAATGCGTTAAAATGCGATTATTTGTGAGACAACGTGCTCTAAATAACATTTATGATATTGTTCTGTGGAAATTTGTAGCACTAATTGTTTCCGTAAAATTAGTTGGAGATTTAAGATGATCACTTCTAAAGAAAAGGAGTTTCTCGGAAAAGCAATTAAGAATGTAGTTGTGGACGTAGGCCTATGTCATATTAAGAGTTAAATGGATTCGTAAGAACTTACTGATGTAAAAGAGTAGACATATTGCAGTCCTTTAAAGTGAAGTTTCTATGAGAGAAACGAATCAGTTCCTAACAAAAATATAAAACGAGTCTTTTAGAAGGCTATATAGTAGGCCTACATTACTAAATAGATATTTGACAAATGTTTTAAGTTTACTTGTTATTCTACCTAACTTAGAATAGTTATAACTTCAATCACAATTCTCTGCTTTCGTCCCTTTTATGTTCTAGAGAATATTCGTAGAGAAAAATAAATTTATGAACATAATGGAGCAATTATTGAATGTGAATGACTTGTTCCGCATCTTAAAGCTTCAATAATAATGTAAGATCAATGGAATAAAAGAAAATAAATAAAATTAATAATGAAATTAGAGAAACAGTAAAAATACATACTGCTTTTACAACACATTTCTTAGAAACTGAATTCAAATATTCATGGATGAATTTTAATGAAAACAAATTCATATATTACACTAATTAAAAATTATGTAAACGCCGCCAGTTCGAACATTATAATCGTAAAATTAGGCCGAGGATGAATAAAATTCAACTGATAATTAATGTATTACGTAGTAATCGGTTCTCGCGGCCGTTTGCCTATGTGGGAAGTGAAAGGACTTCTTTTTGACGCTAGGGGAACTTCATTTAAGTTAACCAAAAGCATTCTCCTTTCCCTTAAATTTTCTAATAAGGGCATTAACAAAATTTGTCTGATGATATTGAGAGATTCAGTATCCGTTTTACACAATGACTTGTATAACACTACGTAATATTATTTACTTAATTTCATTATTCTTCATTGTACTTTCATCTCATGTTCCTCCGAAATCAAATTGTACTTTATTTTTAAATTTATCATTGTTTTGTATTCTCTCCGCAAATCATATTGTAAAATTTTTAAGTTAACCTCTGCTTTGTATTCTGAATCCTAGTGGTCAGCCGTAGATGTCGACCAGTTGTCCCAAATTGTGAAAGTAGTACAGAAAAGTTATTTTTTTAATTCCCTTAGCCAAAATTTATGAAATGTATGAACGTCGTCTTAAACCAGAGAAATAATATAATGTAAAAATAAATTATTTCCGGTATCAGAGATAAATAAATTTAAAATATTTTCGGATGATTGAGCAAAAATCTCTATTTTACATTGAAAGTACCGCTTCTGGAGATTTCATTAAATTTACTGTACACATATTTTTCAACTAGCATGCTTTCTGGCTTTACTTCAAATGCATAGTGCTGTGTCTTTCGCTTAATTTATGTAATTCTCGTATCTCAAAAAATAAGTTCCTTACAATTATAAATCATTATTAAAACAAATGCCCTCCTACTCATGTGGTTCACTTTTCTTACTTTATTAGATAAATACAGAAATTAAATAATGATTGAAATGATTAAATAAATAAATTAGTAACTAAATAAATCAGTAAAGAAGAAGGAAAAGTGAAGTTACATAATCGAAGAGTTAATTTGATGGCCAAAATTACGAATAGTATTCTTACTCATCCTGTTGGACCGGTTCCAGTCTGTAGTTTGATGATATGTAATCACAGGCCAGCTAACTGATTTAGAATATCGTCGACATCCTTAATCCTGCTGATTAAACGTCTATTGGTTGGGCCGCAAGGCATTGAAAGACGAGTGAAACAAAAGTACCTACACGGAGTTTGCGTGCCGCGGGTTACACAGTATTTCATCAGCAACGCAGCGTCCTGTTTCTTATATTCGCGTAATTAGGGAGAGGGGAGAAAGGCTGAATTTATACCCCTCACACCTCCCTGTGACGAGCCTCGTTCCGGAAATGATTACATGTATCCCACCATCATCATTGCGGGCCCAGAAACTGTTCTCTCACATACATCACTTCTCAACTGGAGAACGATCTAAGTCCTTTCCTCTCACTCAAGTTTTGTGATTTTACCGATCGAAATTTCCGTTATAATGCAGTATCTTGGCGTTCTTCTCTCATATAAGCCTATTTGAATATCTCAGTTTATTTATTTATTTGTCTAATGACTAGTACATGATATTTACTATCATTGACTGAGGGAAAAACAAGAAAGTGGTGAACAAAACTAGGGATTAAGTAATTAAAAACATTCGGGCTCTGACTTCCCAGTAGCGGTCGACTTCCGTGGAGGATTTCAGAGCAGGGCATTTTGCAAGATGTTGTCTATCCATGTCTTTCTGTTGATGCCACAAAATGCAGGATGCTGATGGAAGGATACCAAGACGATTGAGGTGTTTACCCAGGATGTCATGTTCAGTGTTAAGACGAAAGCTTGCAACTGCTAATCTTCTGGGTTCAGGAGGTATATCCTTCAGTAATTTCCTACGTTGTTGTGAAATGTTTATGTCCAGTTCTTGTTGGTGATTATTTCTTTGTAGTTGTTTGATATATTGTTTTACTGAGCTAAATGACAAAGGTTTCAGTGGGTTTATTTTGAGATTGGCACCCTTCTTAGCTAATATGTCAGCCTGTTCATTCCCATGTAGATTACAATGTCCTGGGATCCATTGTAACACAACTGTTTTGCCACGTTCTTTTAAATTTGCAAGTATTTTTTTGACAATTATTGACTTGTTCTGTGTAGGGGTGGTCAGTTTTATTTATGGACGAAATGGCTGCTTTTAAGTCTGAGAGGATGACGGCGTTTGTGAATTTATCCATTTATCTCAGTTTTTTGTTTCCTTAATTAACATCCAAACTCTCACTCTATTTTTATATTGCGTTTTGGATACTTGAGGAGTCTAGAAACAGAACGTAGCTACTACTTACTGGCTTTTAAGGAACCCGGAGGCTCATTGCCGCCCTCACATAAGCCCGCCATTGTTCCCTATCCTGAGCAAGATCAATCCAGTCTCTATCATCATATCCCACTTCCCTCAAATCCATTTTAATATTATCTTCCCATCTACGTCTTGGTCTCTCCAAAGGTCTTTTTCCCTCCGGCCTCTCAACTAACACTCTATATGCATTTCTGGATTCACCCATAAGTGCTACATGCCCTGCCCATCTCAAACGTCTAGATTTAATGTTTCTAATTATGTCAGGTGAGGAATACAATGCGTGCAGTTCTATGTTGTGTAACTTTCTCCATTCTCCTGTAACTTCATCCCTTTTAGCCCCAAATATTTTTCTAAGCACCTTATTCTCAAACACACTTAAACATCCTCTCTCAAAGTGAGAGTCCAAGTTTCACAACCATAAAGAACAACCGGTAGTATAACTGTTTTATAAATTCTGACTTTCAGATTTTTTGACAGCAGACTGGATGATAAAAGCCTCTCAACCGAATAATAACAGGCATTCCCCATATTTATTCTGTGTTTAATTTCCTCCCGAGTATCATTTATATTTGTTAGACTACTGTTGCTTCCAGGTATTTGAATTTTTCCACCTCTTCAAAGGATAAACTTCCAATTTGTATACTTCCATTTCGTACAATATTCCCGTCATGAGACATAATCATATATTTTTTCTTTTCGGGATTTACTTCCAAACTTATCTCTTTACTTGCTTCAAGTAAAATTCCCGTATTTCCCCTAATCGTTTGTGGATTTTCTCCTAACATATTCACGTCATCCGCATAGACAAGAAGCTGATGTAATCCGTTCAAAATCGTGCTTTTCAGGAAATTGCAAAAACATTCTATGGCTTTGTGTTTAAATGTTTTCAATTTGCTTTTTTTTTTTCGTTGTTAATCGATTTCAGTGATATAAATAAAATGTCGTTATTTTTCAAAATAATTTGTTTACAGAAATACTTTAACTCTAAATTTGCATTTGCACTTGGTACGCTTGGATGCCAAAACAATGAAATTACGTTCTTTGGAACTCAAATTTATCCGATTTTGCTTTATAAAATATAACATAAGGAACAGAAACTCTGAATAATGTGCCTCTCTAACAGATTATACAGGACAAGCAGCCATAATAACTTGGAATTTTGCTCCCAGAATGCCTAGTCCTCCGTCACAACAGCATTTATTTCACATTTTGAAGGATCGACGCAATCACTAGCTAGCTCAGAAACTTACTACACAAAACATTGACACGATAAATCCAACTGAGAAAAACCTGTTCAGACTTGTAACGTGTAAACTTTGCATAATGCAAATACAAATGGTATGTTCTGTTTCTATATTAGGGATTTTCAATGCATAAACTCTATGGTATATTTTGTAACTAGGTCACTTTTTCCACTATGAATATTGCACGCAAATGTTTAAGAAAGAACATCATAGCTGCGTCATTTGGTAGCGTTTGTTTCCAACTTACGAAACACAGTTTAATTCAAATTGTGTGAAGTTGCATTTGGTACGTTCAATTTCTAAACTCCTCACTTTATCGTGGCTTTAATTGCATTAATATTTCACCGCCTATTAAAACGCACTGGAGACCGAGAGATATCGTCTCCATTCTCTTTTGACCTCGACATTAGAAGAGTATGATGTTTTCAACAGCTTTTTGTATCCAGGAAAGAACCGATACTCAATTGACAGTGAGTGGACTCTAAATTCTTTCTGGGAGTTATGACGTTTATTTTTACCTGTGCTTGAGCCAAAGCTCTGAAATTGAGAGTGAGTGGATTCTGAATCCTTTCTGATAGTTATGGCGTTTAGTTTTTACCTGTGCTTGAGCCAAAGCTCTGAAATTGAGAGTGAGTGGATTCTGAATCCTTTCTGGGAGTTATGACGTATAGTGCTTGAGCCAAAGCTCTTTCAGTCCATATTCTGTCTTCGCTACAGAAAAAGCTAACATTAAACCAAGGAATAAGCGAGGGGAAAAAATATTATAAAATAATTTTATAACATAACAATTATTGATATTAAATGTGCCTTATTCATTTACATAAGACGCCTTGGTAACTCAGTTGGCTTACAACGATCGAGGAACCGAGTTCAAATCTCGGCGATGACGGAGTTTTGTTTGTGGTGGACAAAGCCAAGGTTATCCGGGCGTTTCTCGGAGTTCTCCTGCTTTCCCGCGTTGCAGCAAAACACTTCACAATTCCCCTACCGTTACCATCTCCTGTCGAAATATAGCGCACCACTTGTGTATGCGTGACGTCGAATCGATAGCCCACCATGGTGAGTGTTCCTCTTGATTTGTCCAAAGATTGGTAGATAGCAGTGATGATAGACTCTACACGACTTATAGCTCTGCATAAAATGCGCCACTCAGTCCCAAAGATACATGTGAGGTTTACGGCTGCCTGGGAACACAATCGGCATGACACTCTTTCCATCACGGGTTCACAAAAAGTCTGCTTGGATTGAAGTGCTTAGGGGCACTCCATTTCCTGCCCGCTAATCACCTCTACCTCTACCTCCAACCATGAACATATATCTTAAACCTTACGCATAGGCATTCGCAGTGTTTTGGTAGCTATTGGGCTACAAATAGATACAACAGATGCAGACACAATTGAAGAGGTGGATTTCAAAATGTCCTAAGTTCTTCTTTTTTTTTTTTTTTAGATTTTGACTTGTTTTATTCACGTTTTAACTTATTTTTTCAACCAATTGAAGAGGTGGATTTCAAAGTGTCCTAAGTTCTTTTTTTTTAGATTTTGACTTGTTTTATTCACGTTTCAACTTATTCTTTTCAAGCAATTGAAGAGGTGGATTTCAAAGTGTCCTAAGTCCTTTTTTTTAGATTTTGACTTGTTTTATTCACGTTTTAACTCATTCTTTTCAAGCAATTGAAGAGGTGGATTTCAAAGTGTCCTAAGTTCTTTTTTTTTTTTTTTTTTAGATTTTGACTTGTTTTATTCACGTTTTAACTTATTCTTTCCAAGCAATTGAAGAGGTGGTTTTCAAAGTGTCCTAAGTTCTTTTTTTTAGATGTTGACTTGTTTTATTCACGTTTTAAGTGGATTTCAAAGTGTTCTAAGTCCTTTTTTAGATTTTGATTTGTTTTATTCACTTTTTAACTTATTCTTTTCAAACAATTAGAGAAGTGGATTTCAAAGTGTCCTCAGTTCTTTTTTTTGGATTTTGACTTGTTTTATTCACATTTTAACTTATTCCTTTCAAGCAATTGAAGAGGTGGATTCCAAAATGCAATGAGTCCCTTATTTTAGATTTTGACTTGCTTTATTCACATTTTAATTTATCATTTCAAGCCTATATGTAACTGTGGAAGTTTATTTAACAGACTCTCCTAAGTCTTGACTTCGTGTATGCGATCTGCATATGTTTTTTTTTTCAAACGAATCTAATGGCGTCGAATTTATTTCATCAATTTTTGTCAATTTTCTCATAATTTGTCATTTGGACTTAGGCCAGTTTGGAATCCACCTCTTCAATTATCAACAAGGAAGTGAGACTCCATCTTACTCCTACTGAAACAGTGTGTGATCCTCGATGTATGTTTTGTTAAATGAAACAATTGTGTGATGCTGACCACATAACTAGAGAGTTATTCATATTTTGAATATTTAGCTCTGGTTCACAATCCTCACAAGACCAAAAATCAAAAAGATCCTGGTCCTTCAAATAAATATTCTCCCAACTGAATAGTTAGATCAGCGGTCCTCAGCGCAGAGCACCCTGGGACTAGCGTCTCTTACCCGCGGAAAACACAGTGCACCATGGTGCACTCGTAGTTACTAGCGGGTACGCTCTCTACCTCTTCCTGCACCGCTTACCCTTTGCGCATTTCAGTGAGTGCTGACGACCACTGAGCCAGATCGTCAGCTCTCCACGCCGTGGATCCAAATCATAACCCGGGATATGATAAACAAAATCCGTGTTGATGTAGGTTTCCTTGTTTCATATTATTTCCTCTAGCTACGATCATTCTGTCATTTTTATATGCGATAGTTGATATAAATTCTTATAACTGACATAGATAATATAACTTTTCTTATTTGCAAATGAGAAAATCTAACGTCCGAGTCATCAAGCATGACATTTGACAGTCTGATAAGTACTACAAAGTATCTACATGTAGGTACATTTCCACACAAAGGAAGACGATTGTGGTATGACGCTTGTCAAACATAAAGAATTTGATAAGTTTAAAGAATACTTAAGCTTTTTATTCATGTTAGTGATAAAACTTCCGCTTCCATATAGCCCAAATACATTTAAAACCGACTTCTAAAGTTGCTTTACACTCAGTTCAAGTCTACTATACAATTTTATTTTTATTTTATTGGGTTATTTTACGACACTGTATCAACATCTAGGTTATTTAGCGTTTGAATGAAATGAAGGTGATAAAGCCGGTGAAATGAGTCCGGAGTCCAGCACCGAAAGTTACCCAGCATTTTCTCGTATTGGGTTGAGGGAAAACCCCGGAAAAAACCTCAACCAGGTAACTTTTCCCGACCAGGATTCGAACCCGGGCCACCTGGTTTCGCGACCAGACGCGCTGATCGTTACTCCACAGGTGTGGACTCTTTATTTAAGGGCTCCAGGTAGTGATTAGAGGTAAAAAATTCGATTTTTTATTTTGTGTTTAAAAAAAAGTACAAAACTTGCTCTTTGAAACAACATAAATATTGAGAGGTGTATTTCTGCAGATAAGCCCTTTAAAGGGCCTCTTTAAATTTGGCGGTGCATGCAATTCATACATATTTTCTCTTTTAAATGCAATTTTCCATAAGTTGGGTTTTTCAGACTTACTGTAATCCAACCAGGAGAAAGTCTCAGGGGAATGAGACGCAGGGGGTAATGCTATGAATGAATGTTGATGTCATAAGGTCACACACGTGGGTACACACACCTCCATTGGCAAACACTCAAAGCACAAACAATAACACTGATACACACATATTTATACTACCCTAGTTACAAAATTAGATCATAGTTGATTTCCTGGTCTTTTAATCCCTCCATACAGGAAATAACATAAGCAGGGGAGAGCATGTTTTTTAAACTGACGTCATAGCAGTAATATTATCTATCTACTTCGCTCCAATAGATGACGCAATAGTAAGCACATTCCTTTCACGGTTGATCTCCTGGTTAGAGACCAGTGCATTTTTCTCCGAAACTACTGAATCAATTTACATGAAATTTTTACAGTGTTTTCTGCAGCCTGTGTTCTATATAGTAGACCTACGGGTTTAAGAATATCATACACATAACACGAGAAAAAATATGTGCATTGAAAAAAAATTGCAAGAAATGTTAAACAAAGTTCAATATTTTTCTGTTTCACTAGGGGTGAAACATTTAACTAAATTTTGCTTTAGAATTTACAATAGACATTACTAGATAACTTAAAAAAATACAAAGTATACGAGTGAAGAGTGTAGCAAGTAATGTGCACTTGAAGAATGAAGTAAACTTAAAGTGGGAAAACAGGTTATCAGTTAGGACCTTTATTTTGCACTTGTATACGAAACTAATTAATTGTCTTTACACCACTGAATTCAGAATGATTTATTGTATAAGCATGGAAATTTTTATTCCACTTTGAGCACTCTGAGTCTAGAAATATTGAACTAAACTTTTGTACTGAATTTTTTTAATCGCACAGGCATTACTACCCACTCCTCTTAACGTTCTTTTTAACTAACGAGACTGTATAGAAATAACGAAACAATGATAGAATAAGAATGGCAGGAGAATTAAAATCAAAGGTGTGGAAGTGCATACCGCTTGGGAGTATGAGATGGAAGAAGGATGGTAGGTAGATATCCAGGGCCATATTCATAGTCATTCTTAGCGCGGGCTTCCGGTGGATGATCAATGAACTAATGTTTTTCGTATTTATAAACCAGTATTAGCGATATGATGTGATATGAATCCCGTACAAGTTTAGTTGTTTTTTGTTAGTAAAATAACATATACAAAAATACAGAATTAATTCTTCCCTGAAGGAGTAAAAACTCGTGCTCAGGGAGTTATCTAAACACAAACTTAACACAAACAAAGAAAATTATTTGACACAAATTGGGTCAAGGAGAAAAAAATTATAGGAATAAATTAACTTTAAAAATACAATTTCAATTTTAACAATTTAACTCATATAAATACATAATATACATATTAAATCAATATAAATTCTTTAAAAATTAAATTCCTAACGCTATTTTTTAAATTTCTTATACTAAAATTTTCCAAATTTGGGTATTTTTCAATTATTTTATAATATAACCTTGGACCAAAGTAGGTACCATGGTTAAGACCTGTGCTTGTGAAACATTTTGGTTCCTCTAGTCGTAACCAGTAGATAGCCGGGGTTAGTTTAGCACGCTCGTAGCGCAGGCTAACGAAATGTCTGTGAATAGCACCCCCAATGTTTATCTCGGCACCAGGAAAGAATATGTGCTCAGAACCACGCTCCAGTCGACTTTAAATTCCGGAAAATATCCTGTACTCAATTCTGTAATCGGCTCAGTGAAGCCCAAAACTGTTCTAGAATTCATCGCGAAATGGAAAAATTCACATTAGCTGCGCTTGAACCCATAATCTATTGCCCTACCAAGAGAAATAAATTCGTTTTAAAATTCAAATTGGCTCGGAAAAAGTCTACCCTATTGAAATTAGCGATAAAGTTACCGTTTTCTCTCATAGTATTTGTGTGTGGAGGTTTCATGAAGACGCGAGACAGTCTTATATGACATAATCTATTGTTGCGCTGAGATGTGAGATCCTTATAAGCAAGTGTTTTATCGTGTGCCAGCAACTCTGGTCGGTACTTCGTGAGACGCACGTCGCCTCGTCAAGCTGTAAGCAAACAGGCCGCCAAGTAAAAAATATTTGCTTATTTATTTTGCAAACCATTTCTGTTCTTCAGCCTTAATTCAAATATAACCGATATCATAAGCGAAACCGTAATAGTTGAAAGTGCGTTCTGGTACTGAGGTCTCAGGAATTGTGAGATTTAAAAATTATAGCACATCGGATGGAAAAACGGTTCATTCTTTAACTGTTCTGTTAAATTACTCAGATAATTTTGAGAAAAAAATAATGATTAAATATCTTCATCTTTACTTAAAATATTCGTCATTGTTAAGTTATTATCATAGGTAGGAAGTTCGAAACAAAACAGTAGATTTCAGTTGAGTAAGTGAGAAGTATAGATGTCACCCGCGCCTCGCCCTGGTCCCGCTTGCTACAGACAATACGCAGTTCACATAAACAACGCATAGTATCATTCTGTGGAGCTGTGTACAGTCGTGAAATGTTAAAATGTTATGTTTTATTTAACGACGCTCGCAACTGCAGAGGTTATATCAGCGTCGCCGGATGTGCCGGAATTTTGTCCCTCAGGAGTTCTTTTACATGCCAGTAAATCTACTGACATAAGCCTGTCGCATTTAAGCACACTTAAATGCCATCGACCTGGCCCGGGATCGAACCCACAGCCTTGGGCATAGAAGGCCAGCGCTATACCAACTCGCCAATCAGGTCGACTACAGTCGTGAATAGGTTGAAGAATATTGTTAATTTGTATTAGGCCTAATATTTTAGGGTGGTATTCATAGACATTTCGCAGCACGTGCTACGAGCGTACTAAGCTAGCCCCGGCTATCCACTGGTTACTAGTACAGAATTCAAATCAAATCCTATCGCTGACACTGGTTTATGAATACGAAAAACGCTGATAATCCACCGAAAGCCCGCGCTAAAAATGTCTATGAATACGGCCCTTAGATTCTGAACAAAGCGAGCTATTCTGTTATGATTGTATTATTTACGTAATGTTAATATTATGCATGAGTCCAAAAAAATAAACTCATTTATTATTAAATTATGCAAACAGGAGTGTGTAAAACGTTTATTTTTTCCCGAATTATTTTTCGTTCGTTGACGTCTCGTGCTGCTATACATTCGGTTGCGTTACAGTCCAAGTTCAACATCGGAATTACGATACGAACTTCCTAGATGTCATTACATTAGAAATGGAAAATTTTCTTGAAAACAATTATGAGTTTAATATTATGTGTCATATACGAGAAACAACCTATTAGAAACAATCTATTAGAATGCAGTAAACAATACAAAACCCACATCTATTAAACTCCGAATAAACAGGGCTTCCTTCACGTGACGTCTTTCATTTTGCATACGAACTTGAAGGTACTCCAATAAAGTAACAGCTAACGTCATCCTATATCCTGTGTTCCTTAAACCTGCAGCCTCCTCTAAGCATTGTTGTGGTTTCTCAACATCGTTCCCTATTTATTACTAAGAATTGTAATGCAGTACAAGTACAGTACTACTAATGGTTTAACAATACTACATATTTGTCTCAGATACAATGTTAATTAAGCACTAGTAATAGATATATTTAAACCTTAGTCATAAAAATTTTTCGGCCTCAATAATAAACTACTTTCATTCCAGCATAGTCCTATTTCTGACCTAGTAATAGAACTATTTGAGACCCGGCAATAAAACTTTAACGGCTTCGATAAGTTTAATAGTATTATTCTGATCCCAGCTACAATACTGCTCCAATATTAGAACTATTTTGACACCGGCTGTAATAATACAATGGCTCCAGTAATACTGTAGAACTCTTTTGATCGTACCTACACGCTTAATACTACTTCAATAATAAACTATTTTGGCCCCAGCTATAATACTATTACCGTCCAATAATAGAACAATAAGACCACTAAGAACTATCTCGTTCAGAATCTCATGTGGTGAGCTATTCCACATGAGCTGTGATAGCTTGTAGTCTTTCACTACACTAAATACTAAATACTGATTCTACCTCAGGTGCAATACTAACTCATTCCCAACGATTATGTTATTTCCGTTCCAACCACAGTCTAATATTAATTCGGTCCCAAAGACAGTACGAACAAAATTCTCATACTTACTTTCTACTTTGAGGATTTAGTGAAGAACTGTTTTCAGAACATGGGAGGAGTGATAGTGGGAGGAAGAATAATAAAGTGCATAAGAATTGCTGATTATATGACGTCATTAGTAGAAGAGGAGATGATACTAAGGGATATGCGACTGGAGCTAAATGGCAGCTGTGAGCAGTATGGGATGAAGATAAATGCCAACAAGACGAAAACCATGGTCGTCGGAAGAAAAATAAAGAAGATAAATTTGTGAATTCTACATGAGGCAGTAGAGCAAGTGGACAGCTTCAAATACTTGGGTTGTACTATAAGCAGTAACATGAGCTGCTGCCAGGAAGTCAAAAGGAAGATAGCAATGGCAAAGGAAGCTTTTAATAGAAAAAGGAGCATTTTGTGCGGATCTTAAAAAAAAAACTAAGGAATAGGTTAGTGAAGTGTTTTGTGTGGAGTGGGACACTATATGGGGAAGAAACATGGACCTTACGACGAAGTGAAGAGAAGCGAATAGAAGCATTTGAAATATGGATATGGAGAAAAATGGAGCGTGTGAAATGGACAGAGAGAATAAGAAATGAAGCTGCATTGGAAAGAGTGGATGAAAAAGAATAATGCTGAAATTGACCAGGAAGAGGAAAAGGAATTTGTTGGATCACTGGTTGAGAAGAAACTGTCTACTGAAGGATGCACTGGAAGGAATGATGAACGGGAGAAGAGATATTCGCTTAGCGGTGTATCACATTCATAATACTCGTACAATATTATTATCTACTTTGTAGAGTTCTGCACTTCCTCACACTTCTGTACCTTCTTAGAGCTGCCGTTGTCACGTTTGTACTGTAGAATTTATTTTGTTTCGGATGTTTTCTGCTCATTCTATTTTATGTAATCCTTGTGGTTGTCTTATTATGCGCCAATTTTATCCTTTATTTCACATATTTAGATATAAAATCTGATTTCTGCGTTCAGGCTATAATTAATTGTTTTGCTTGTACAAATTTCAACTTATCATATGCATTACATTTCTAGAAAAGTTATTTTGCAAAGGCCTATATCTTGTTTATCTGATACGCACGACTATGGATCTACAGTAATAAAGAAAATATTAACGGTTTCTAAAATATTAATTATGTTTCTTTAGCCTTTCCTTTCAGTTTTAGCTTTAGCCTTCTATAAGTCTACAGGAATATTGTTCCAAAATATAGTAAATATGAAACTTTTCCTAAAATGGATAAAATTTTTAAGGAACGGAAAATTCTAATATCGAACTTGGTCCTCCAAGTTGGGAGTTTTACAAGATACTGGTAGCCTTATCTCCTCTTATCTCCCATAGGAAAACGATATGCTCATATAAGCTCCAGAATAATACGAGTAATTTCGCAGAAAAAATCTACACATATTTCACCTTCTTCAAGGTCTGAATTTCGATACCTCGTTACTTATGTGAAAGCAATAACGGAAATCGTGCTCGCGAGTAGCTATCGATTATTGGCTGTTCAAGGAAGACGTTTTAAGAAAATAGTCTTTAAAGTAACGCTGAAAGAGGTAATTAGTTACGGTAATGGAAACTTGAACTGCAATGCGAATGGAATACTACATTAACTGTATCAATACGGGTTTCTGTTCTTGTTTCAACTTTAAATAGTTTGTGACGTTAATAATACAGACGTAGGCAACAATAATGAGGGTATCACCGAGGAACGCAATTATAAGTACATACCTAATTACTTGGAACAGCTATCGATTTATATACCTGCCACGTCCAGTGGGAGGAAGTAGAAAGAAATTGCTAAGTGCCATGAAATTTATTTCCTAATACGATGCATGTATCACTGAAAGAACAACGTGCAGCTGAGAAACGTGGCATGATTGGGAAAGGTGCAGACATATGGTAATAAATACGTTGTGAAGGACTGATAAATAAAATCTAAATTGAAAAATAATGTAATAAAAACTGAACGGAATTTTCGTCATACAATCCTCTCCACCAACGCAAATATCGCAAGCTCAGCTGCATCTCAGTCTTCGCGACGACTTCTCAGCAAAAAAGGATGGCCTTCCTTTCCGGACAGATCTGAGATTTGTATTTGACCAGCTGTGAGGCAGGTTTACTTTGAGTACCTTAGTTTCCACTGCCATTTCCATACCAACGTTTTATTCATAATCTTCATACCGTCACTTCAGTGTCTCTGAAACCTACCGTCGTGCTGACTACACGTCAAGGGAGCCCCGTAAGATTAAAATTTACTGAACATGTAAGATCTTCTTTACTGTGTTAATATTATGGTAAATTACCTGTCTTACTAGTTTCGACGTGGTGTGCGTCATTCTCCGAAGCCTAGTGAGTTCCTAGTGAGTTATTAGGCTTACTAAAGGTAGGAGTTTATACTACAATCTGATATATTAGGTTAGGTATGCTTAGACTGTCGTTACGTCATGAATGACGTGAAGTCTGAGGTATGGCCAGGTTACAACTAAAATGTGTTTTGTATCGCAGCAATTCAGCGTATTCCGAATCTCACCGGACATCAACGACGTCCCGCTGCAGCGAAATAGGAACAAATCTGCTGGAATGTTGGATGGCTATCATGGCGGTTGTAAAAGTTGTTGTATGTGCTATTCTAGCAAGATTTTGCCAAATTTCCATACTGTCATCTCGCTCAAAGGAAAGAGAGCATAAACAATTTATTTCTTGAATCAGTACTAATAACTGGTCCGTTGACATTTCGTTCATAAGCCATTGTAGTGCACATTACAAACAATACAGCAGAACACAACGCCATGACACAACAGTGCACGATGTCATTCGTCTGCTAATTCCCGCCCTATATAAGAACCAATCAGATTTACTGATGGCGGCTGATGGATACTGCCACCACCTCTGCAAGCTGATGGAACCGGTGCGACACCGTCATTGTTGAAATTCGGACCACCGTGAAGGAATAGATATGTAAATGTATGATGAAGAAGGAGGAAGAGATGAGAAAGGAAGAGAAATGGAATAAGGTAAGTAAGAGAAAGGATGATAAAAATGTAAAGAGAATAAAGAACAAACAGGGGGAAGATTGCGATGATGAGAAGGAAGTGTTAGGGAAGGAGAAAAGAGGAATAATTATTGTATCAATAAACGAGAAAAAGAAGAAATATATTAGGACGGTGACTAATAGCATAAGATAAGAAAAACAGGAGAGAAAGAGGAAAGTAATGAAGCTGATGCGAAGACTATGAAGAAAAGGAAGGGGAAAGTTATATTACTAACAAGGATGTTTTTAATTATCAACATCTGATTTTTAGAATTGAGCTATTCCGTCCAGATATGTAGATCTAAAATACTGACACGAAACAGGAGGAAATACATAAATCTTCATGTTTAAACTTTGGGGACATTTCGAATCTCTCAGTAGAAATATAGTTATTTTGTCTTTCAGTTCTAAAATCTGCAAAATGGGTGTGGCATTCTTATATCTTAGTTCAGAAACCCACATACAAAATCTCGAGAGTTCCACGCCCAAAGAAATGACAAGAAATGTTTGATGTAGAACATAATGTGTAGGTTTTGGTCACAAGAACAATCTATGCTGAATGTTTTAGAAATAAAACACGTTGACATGGCTTGAGATATTAGCATGTAGTGAAATAGTTACGACCAAATCGAAAAGGAATTGTTTCACTTCATTCTCGACTAATGCTTAACTGAAGTTTGTGTAGAAGTAATATTGATTATTTGTTTACATAAGTTATTTTTATATAACTTATATACAGCCTTTGTATATAACTTACACGCATAAACTGATTTCACCAAACTATTTGCTTTATTTCAAATTTTAAGCGCTTGACAACAAAGTAATTTAATCTCCTGGAGTGGGCTCAAATTATTTGACATCCATTGTTTATTCGCACACCTCGTTCTAGTAACTCGGTACACATAGAAAACTGTGGACTAGTGATATGTTGTATCTGTCTACATGTTGCTAATCTTGCCTAACAGAGGTTACCAAATTTGTTATCATTATCAAAAGTTGGCAAAAGAGTACTCGCAGAGATGGATATAAAATCTCGCCTTTGTTCATCTTTATTAGTGAACGAAGTGACACTTAACACGCAATAATTTAAAAGAAAAAGCCGCGCTAAATAAGGGTTCGAATAGATCGGCCTACTAATCAATTCATAAAGAATAATCATTAAAACCAATTGTGTGACAATTTGAAAGGAAAAAGAAAACATTAAGATAAATGATACGGAAACATAGGAAATGTTGGGTACAAATGAATACTAATTATAGCTAAGGATGATTTTAACACATGAGATCCTATGGCAACAATCGTTGCATAAAAAATTTTAAATTGTTTAAGTTGATTTAAAGTTTCTCGTGGGATCGTACCACGGGCATCGAACATGAGCCCAAAACTGTCCAATGTATGATGTAGTATTGTGCTCCAAGATGCTGACAACAAGGCTCATATAAGACTTGTTTTTCACGACACATCTCTTGTGGCTGTTGCTCGTGCATCTCGAAACGGATAGTGGGATCAAGAATGACACCCTTATCCTTCTGCCGATCAATTATGATATCAGCACGTCTAGTAGAGCCATCAGAAGAGACGCAACTAAATCGGACCAACGGTTTTATTTTTTCATTTGATGGAAACCGTGATAATATTGTCCAATAGGTCTTTCTCAGATTTGAATCAGGTAATTACTGTTTGTTGTAAGAAACTTCCGCACAATGTGGCAGGTTTGCAGTATTGTCGGTCTCTGGATGATTAAATGTGTATGCTTTAAGATTTATTGTTTCTATATTATGAAATCGCCCCCGAAATTCAATCAGCTTTCTATCAAATTGAATACTGTGTCTTTACCGAAGTTAAAAAGGCGGTGGGAGCGTGGTGACGACCACATCACCTCATTCTAGTGCCGAGTCAAGAAAGCATGGTGCTTTACCTCCATGCCCCGAAGTGCCTTCATGGCATGTATTGTATAAGGCATACTATTGTGAAATTATTATTATTATTATTATTATTATTATTATTATTATTATTATTATTTTAATTATGGTTTATTTAACGACGCTCGCAACTGCAGAGGTTATATCAGCGTCGCCGGTGTGCTGGGATTTTGTCCCGCAGGAGTTCTTTTACATGCCAGTAAATCTACTGACATGAGCCTGTCGCATTTAAGCACACTTAAATGCCATCGACCTGGGCCGCAAACTAGTGCAGAGAAAGCCAGCGCTATACCGACTGCGCTACACAGGCCGACTATTATTATTATTGTTACTACTACTACTACTACTACTACTACTACTACTACTACTACTACTACTACTACTGCTACTAAGTTATTACTGATTACGAAGAGAAAAAGAAATTGACTGGGCCACTGGCTCAGAAGAAACTGCCTACTGAAGGATGCACTGGAAGGAATGGTGAACGGAAGGAAATTTCGATACAGAAGAAGATATCGAATGATTACTTACTTATGGCTTTTAGAGAACCCGGAGTTTCATTGCCACCCTCACATAAGCCCACCATCAGTCCCTATCCTAAGCAAGATTAATCCAGTCTCTACCGTCATAACCCACCTCCCTCAAATCCATTTTAATATTATCCTCCTATTTACGTATCGGCCACCCCAAAGTTCTTTTTCCCTCCGGTCTCCCAACTGACACTCTATGTGCATTTCTGGATTAGCCTATACGTGCTACATGCCCTGCCCATCTGAAACGTCTGGATTTAATGTTCCTAATTATGTCAGGTGAACATAATGCGTGCAGTTCTGCGTTGTGTAACTTTCTTCATTCTCCTGCAACTTCATCCCTCTTAGCCCCAAATATTTTCTTAAGCACCTCACTCTCAAACACCCTTAACCTCTGTTCGTCTTTCAAAGTGAGAATCCAAGTTTCACAACCATATAGAACAACCGGTAATATAACTATTTTATAAATTCTAACTTTCAGATTTTTTTAGAGCAGACTAGATGACAATTAATTAGATAATACTGTACATCGTCGTTGTTCCTGCAATAACTCTTATGTGCAAAATATGAAATTTTTCAGTAGGAAGAAAAACACAATTTTATTCTTCTATGGCAAAGTGCATAGGAGATTGTGAATGCTTACATTTTCGAAAGAAAGAAATATAGCCTAATTACATATAGGAGATTTTATTATTTGCTGTATCACTATTTAAGTTACTTAATAGAACAAAAATCTGAAAATCGATAAATATGTCACATACGAGTAAGAGTTATTGCAGGAACAACGACGATATGTAATGTAAAATGAAAAAGTATGTGCCATTTCAATAAGATTCTTAAAGTTTCAATCAAAGCCGAGAAAACAGTGGCAGTCGTTCGAAGAACTCGTTATCTAAATAAACTCGAGGTTTGATTAATAAAACATTACAGCCTGGGTGAACACATACAGAAACAAATGACACTTGACTTATTGAGGCTGACGTGACGATATGGATACTTGACATGTCCCTACTAACAAATTACCCTCCACATCACGCTGAAGGTAGCACTGTTCCCTTTCTGTAAGATATGGACAGAGACAGGCAGTGTCCTTCAGGCTTCAGCGTCAACCTGTATCTTCCATATTAGTAGGTAATATTCTAGCAAACATCAGCAATAACTCAGAAATTAAGCAAAGAACTTCATTATCATCATTATCAGATGAATCTCTCGATGTTGCTCAATTCGTCGTGTTTCCAGTAACCTATTCTGAGAGTCCTACTTCAATTTCCAGCAGATTGGTGGAGACTTTCCTCTCTTCTACAGAACTGCCCGTATGTTTGTTCTGTGTTGTTTCCAGCGGTGACTTGCACCGTGCTAAACACGTGGCCGAGAATTCTTTTACTTATGAAGATCTACCTCATAAGGGCGAGAATGGACAATAGAACAAATCGCAAAAAGTTGATAATGATGGTTTTGTGACGGTGATTGTGTTGGTATGGCCTGGCGTGGTGTAGTATGGTATGACATGGCTAGATCTCGAATTTTTAGACACTTAGGGCCGTATTCATAGACATTCTTAGCGCGGGCTTTCGGTGGATGATCAGCGAACTAACGTTTTTCGTATTCATAAATCAGTGTTAGCAATATGATATGATATGAATCCTGTTTAGCACGCTCGTAGCCTGGGCTAGCGAAATGTCTATGAATAGCACCCTTCAAAACTAACTTTTAGGCACCTAAAATAGGCCCTGAATTTATCAAAACAGGCGCTAAAAACATAGATTTAGGCACCTAAAAATACAATTTCAAGCAGCTAAAAATACTATTTTAGGGAGCTAAAATGTAATTTCCATTTTCACAAACTACAGTAACTATAAAAATACAATTAATTACTGAGTATTAAGCATTACGGTACACAGTGACAAAATCAGTGAAAGAATATTAATAATAATAATAATAATAATAATAATAATAATAATAATCCGTGGCGGTACAGCCCGTGAAGGGCTAGACCGACCAGCCGGCTGCTGGCCTCACGCCCACATGCCGAAGCAGAGGTGGACGATCATCCAACTAGAATGGAGGTATCGTGTGGTTAGCACGATGATCCCCCCTCCCAGCTGTTATAGCTGGCATTCGCAACCGGATTTCACTATCCAACGTAGCTCCCCAAGTGCATCACGATGCTGGGTTGCCACCGGTACCATACACTGGCCGAAATTTCATGAGAAAATTTCTTACTCCATGAGGACTCGAATCAGCGCGTATTCCGTAACGCGAGTCTTAGGCAGGATGCCTTAGACCACAACGCCACGGAGCGGGACGTGAAAGAATATTGCGGTTAGAATCTTTACTCTTGTTAAGTCTTAAATTATGAATACCGGTACGTAATTTTTAATGAATTCATCGGCCTCGTTGCCCTAAGGCTGTTAATACATAAGTGCTCATATAATAATTATACAGATTATTTTTGTTTATTTATTTTATTTTTGTGTTAAAATTAATTTATTGTTTTTGTATATTAAATTAATTAATTTACCAATGAATTTACAATTAAGACATTATTCATAATTTGAATTGCAATGCATAACAACGTTTTTTTTTCTAATTTTCTATTGTGAAAATTTGTCTTTTCTTAGACAGAACCATTTTATAAGCAAAAAAAAAAAATTCTTCCAAATTTATTATACGGAAGCAATGGATGCATATTTAAATCTAGCAATATTTGCCATGCTGGTTTTTTTTTAGGGAGAATTACAACCTCCCGATTCATCACATTCCTACTGTTTGCTCAAGTGCTCAACAAAACCAGACACCTTCCAGGAATTTCTTCACTCTTACAACCAAAACTTTCTCTTTCACTGCTGCACGACAATTTAAAAATATATACGTAACAAATATAAATAGGCAATTTTAGGCTATAAAACCCTAAAAATAGGTCTCAATGGACAAATACGCATTTTTAGGCATTATAAAACAGCTTTCAGACATTCATATTTCATATAAATAAGAAGATATTTAACTAGTTTTAGTTTTGATCTGAATTAAGAGGGAGAGAGCAACGGTGAATTGTTCAATGGTTGAGTTGTTTGGACATTTTGCATTGCTAATTTTTAAAAATTGTAACACAACGGATCAGTCAGACAGGTTAACTTATACGGCAATTCGGAAGGCGGTAGTCTGCTAGCGTTTGCGTCGAGAGAGACAGATAAAGAGGGCAAGGCAGCGTACAACATTGCCATATCGTACTTCATGCGCACGTGCAATATAAATAGCGTAGGAGAGAATTTAAATTATCAAAAGACAATAATGACCTTAGCCTTTGATTACTATAAGCATGACACTAAACAAACCCTCTTTCCTTCACTAACAATATTTTTTGCACGTTTCTCAATCCCACACCACATGCTTCTGCAGTCATTTCTTGCACGTTGGCAACGTAGCAGTCAGCATCAAGATGGCCGGCAGCGTTCTGCTCGTCAACGTTTTTAAAATAATTATACACCTTAAACAATATTTTCCGCACCTGCCTGTGCAATACTTATTTTTTTAGTCTCTTCTTCCATTTATTTATCTTACACACATAGTAAATGTTTAGTTTTACTTATTCAATGTATTGAAACACTCACACGTGAACAAACGAACTCGGGAAGTACTTGTTACAGACTGATTCCGATTGGTTCTGCTGTACAAGCTTGTGACGTCACATGCTAGAAATGCTACGGCGCATATAGCAGCCGGCCGCCTTCCGAACTGCCGTCTAATCTAGCTGTTTGTAACGATCCCCACAGTAGGTTTTCACCTGACGACGAAGAGAGATCCACTCTTCGAAAAGATGTGTTACAATTTTTGAAAATCAGCAATGAAAAAAGTCCAAACAACTCAACCATTGAATAGTTTTAGTTTATCCCTAAAGAAAAAAATAGGCATTTAACCTAAAATCCGATGTCTAGACAAGACGGAGCGTAACTTGGTGTGGTGTGATGGTATGAATATACGCCTAAGAGTAGCAAAGAGTTTTATTTGTATTGAGTATAGTCTCAGATAATCCTTGTCTACTCCTATTTTGTATTTTATATCATTAGCAAATAGGCTTAATAACTGTTCACTGCTATTACCTTTCATATGCAGTATTACCTACTATGAATGTATTCCAGGAATCTCTACCATTATCCTATTCTTTGTCTACACTTTTTGCTTTCCGTTCTCAGAAGCCAACTATCAAGTAGATACAACCATTTGTAACGTTCTCAACAAGCGTAACACCTTCCTTCTCTCCCTTCCTTTCAAGACGAAGATAGCTCCAGCCTTCAAAACGTTGTGT
Source organism: Periplaneta americana (assembly GCF_040183065.1). Classification (NCBI taxonomy): domain Eukaryota; kingdom Metazoa; phylum Arthropoda; class Insecta; order Blattodea; family Blattidae; genus Periplaneta; species Periplaneta americana. Next base: position 169,682,860 of record NC_091117.1, read on the forward strand.
ATTCTACATAACTTTACCAAGAGCCATCATAATCATTTAGGATTCGATTAAGTTACATGATTTATTCCTATGATTCTCAACATAGATAACCGTGATTATTCCAGCAACTCACTGGTATCCTTTGGTGGCGTCGTCATTTCGGAAATCCTATTCTATAAATAATTTTTTATTTTTGTCTGTGTTGTTGAATTTTGTCGACTATATAAATGAGCTAAAGCTTAGGCCTAGGACCTTTGTGGATAGCCTATGGTCAGGGGCAGTGGAGATTAATTTCACCATTTGTGTTTTTTAATATTGGTGTCGGCGGAGATTGTTGGGGATTGATCTGTACTCTTGGCAGAGATTAATGGAAATTTTGGAAAAAACAATTATTTTGGAATTGGAGTATTAACTCAGTATGAATATTACTTTCCAAATAATTCACACTAAAGGTTTGTTGGATTCTGGTAAAGGTGCGGTATGGCCAATAGACAATATTTGTTTAATTAAGACTGTATTTAACACACATTCATTAAAAACGGAAAAAAAAACATCAGCCCTCAAATTAACACTTATTATTAGTGAAATTTGAATTCTCCGTCTTTTGAGTTCACCAATGTAATCAGAACACCTGGAATACCATGCAATGAAGCCTACTTGGATATATAACAAATTCAAGTGAAAAAAACGAAAAAGTCAGAATATGAAATTCGCTATAAAACGACGCAGTAGTAATAAATAATTCGCAAATGTGTTCATATTTGGCTATTAGAACTCTATTTCGCAATTTGTCCCGATTGTTTTATCCGCATATTATTAATCAGAATTACATAATTCGTAAAAATTCGTAAAAAATCTATTGTGCATCTATTATGTCGTGATATTCGCGATCTCCATAATTACTTGGCCCTGCCTAGGTAAATCATATAGGGACATCATTTTATTTTTACGAACATTTCTAATATTAACTTGGCTATACCTTTGGATCAACGGTTGAGAACCGGAAATACCGTTTACTACCCCCTTCCACGACTGGAGTTCGATGATACTGGCGTAATATACAAACAAATCACTTTACTAGATATAGGAGGGAAGAAAAGTAGTTCATCCATTTACGTAAACTAGGAAATATCACGCTTTTGAGTTTGATCATTTTCATTAGGTTTTTGTTAAATCAAAATACAGTACTGTATTAATAATGAGTGTTTTTACTCACGAACTGAGCTGTCCATGCGGACGTATTCATTATGCGGTGTATATTATACTGTCTACAGCACATCAGCATACACTATAGAGAATGAAGTTAAACTGAAAAATAATCACAATATGAATATTTAAACACATTTTTGAAAATGGTGGCCGTTCATTTCGATACAGGCTTCAGTTTTAATGTGCATATTATCGCACTATAGACTATTGTAGGCTATCTAATTCCAATTACCAGTTTCGTCCTCCGTACTAGTAACTCATGTTGGAATAATTATGTACCTACTCTATAAAAGAGTACCTTACGTAACTGTGAATTCAATCTTCACTTCTGCCCAATCCGAAAAGATAAAATTACTCAGACATGCTATCTACTGTCCGTCCAAGTGGTTTTGTTGCAGGGTCGTAGAAAGATGAGAAATCACTTGACAGTCAATTACTTAACGAGGCCCTTTTATTCAAGTTATTTTAAATAATTGTATATATTACGTAGACGTCCAATTCCTGACAGAGGCGAATAAAAGCTGGTGGAGGAAACCAGGATACGACGTAGGCAAATGGACGATAGTACCTGTGCGAAAATGATGCAATATAGAAAGCTCTTTCGTCACTGGAAAACGCGAACATATTTTTGAAACGTACTGTTTACTATGACCGTAAGGCTACTGTAACTGTATATGCTGTCTTGGATCTATGTGGAGAACGGTTGAACTTCCTTAGTAGAAGGGGTGGGAGTGAAGTACATTCAAAAACTCAGGTACAATAAAAATTGAAGTAAAAATAAAATGATGCCCCTGTACATTCTCATTCATTTGACAAGAGAAAATAAAACCGCTATAAAATTACATCTGGAGTGATAATAAAGTTATTTCAGTTTCAATAAGATTTTGAAACACAGGAGTAGGCCTATTGTGTCATTCATTTTATAATAAAAGGAATCAGATTAGCTATCTTTAGCAACGACTGAATAAACAAAACGTCGTTTAATGCAAGCAAACGAACTAAATAAGGTATTGTGTTTTACAGAATGTAAAAATGTAACAACAGTTTAGTATCATTTTCGCTTTGAGTAGGCCAATGGTGTTCGGTAAGCTCCGAATTACAATATGCTATGACAATGTTATGATATCGCACGTTTAATAAAAATGTAAACGTTTTCTAAAACTCTGCCCTTACCGCATGAAAAGTCTTTAGACAATACCTACGCGATCTGCAGAAATGGCTTCAAACTACACACAGCTGTGACAGGAAAATCACAAATGGACACGATATTCCAGCAGAATGGCGAACCACTGTACTGAGAAAAAGAAGTTCGTGATTCTCTGAATAACATTTGACAAAAATTAGTGCGGTTGTGGTGGGCCAATTACGTTGCCTCCAAATTTTCCAGACCCAATACTACCCGGTTTCTTTGTATGAGAATACTTGAATAAAGATGTCTATGCAAGCAACGCGGGGATATTGATGATTTCAAAGCAAATATTCTCTCAGTTTTTTTTTAATTGCCCTGAGTTGTGAGATCACTCACGGGAGAGATTAGCTTCCTGACATGAATTATATTGTGTAGTCTACACAATGGTGGGCACGTTAAGGTCTAATGTGGTTAAAAATCTCATCCTTCTGGAATTCATTTACAAATTACTACTGAAAAATAAATAGTAACAGTTCTCATGTTATAGCATTTTTGTTTTATGTCTTCCGAAAATGATCATCCTGTGCCGGTATTAGTCGTCTTACACTGTGGATTTTGAGAATGAGAATTTCTTCTACTTAAAACAAAAATTTTGCTCTCATATTGAAGTGCCGCCTTTAATGTTACATTGAGCAATCGTAATTGTGTGCCAAACTGTCGTTTGTTTCCCAAAAGTATTTCAATAGCCCCGTACATCATTGTATCCCCGCAATTTTAAGGGGACATTTATGTGAGTTTTAAAACTCCTAAAATTCTCATACAAAATCTATGAATTTTAAACTACATAAACTTGCCTACAATCCTGTCATCTGTATGAAATTTTGTGCCATTAGGGCTAAAATTTTATTTATTTTATTTATTTCTTTAAATTTAAATATACAGAAGAATATAATTACAAACAAACAAGAGAAATAGAAATAAAATAATACAAACAATATAAAAAAGGAAATACAGTAGTATTAACAAAATTTGAGACCGAATGAGCAGCGCTCGTGTTCGGTCGCAGTTCAGATATAATATTAATAGGCCTATAAGAGAGTATAAAATAAAATAAAATAGCAAATAGAATTAAAATTACAGTTACAGAAATTATATAATGCAATATTAAATAAGAGAAATATAGAAAAAAAAAATAATAATAAATAAGTAAAATAAAATAGGAACTAAAATTTAAATTACAGCGACAATGGAATTATATAATATAATATTAACACTAGAGAAGAATAATATCGCACGTGAAAAGTAGGACTATATATATATATATATATATATATATATATATATATATATATATATATATATATATATATATATATTTCAAAATTATAGAATACAAATATAATATACACATTCATACACATATGCTATAAATTTATTTTGAAATTATATATTTTTAAATATACCGGTATTTTATATTGATGTCGCTGAAAAGGCTCCTTGCGACAAAGTTTTCAAAATTTTTAGTTCATATTAACTCAAAAGCTTGAAAATAGTCATGGGAATAAAAATTAATTAGCTTTTTGAGCTCAGTCTAGATAGAAAGCCACAACAAATTTTTAATTGGAGTTTCTTAATTTTTCACCATTATTTCACCTTAGTGTTCCCTTAATTCTGTGCTCTACAATAATTATGTTTACGTAGAAATAGATACATCATCATCATCATCACCATCATCATCATCATCATTAGTAGCAGCAGCACAGCAGCCCATTATGAGCCTCTGCTTCCCTTAGAAATCCTCTTCCAGGTTCTCTATCTCTGGCAACCAGCCACCATCTTTTGATTCTTAACCTTCTCAAGTATTCCAAAACTCCATCCATCCATCGCAGTTTCGGCCGTCATGCACCTCTTCTTCCCTCAAATTTATTTTCCATAACTTTCTTGGGTATTTCCTGTTCTGTCATTCTTTGTACATGCCCTGCCCTCCGTAGTCTTAACACTTTAATTCTTGTAATCATATCAGGAGACTCATATAGGCTTACATAGTTGGTAAAGCTGAAAAAAATTATACCTTAGACGCCATTTTTTCTTTATCATGTATTGGGTCATATATTTTCCTTAATATCTTAGTAGTTTAAAATAATCTCAGTCTTGATATATCGTACATGGATAGGGTCCATGTTTCACTGCCATAATATTCGTACTGGTTTAACTAAGATTTTATAGAGATTACATTTCGTTTCCCTTGTAAGAATCCTTGATTTAAAATTCCTCAATAATCCAAAATATGCTTTATTGGTATTTTGAATTCTTCTTTCAATTTATTCTCTGATGTTGCTAGTATCATTAATTAAGGAGCCAAGATATACAAAACTAGAGACACTCTGAAATTTATATTGGTTAATATTTATGTGTGATATTTGTGTTAGGTCTCTATTTGGTTTTTGTTACCAATAATAATAATAATAATAATAATAATAATAATTATTATTATTATTATTATTATTATTATTATTATTATTATTATTATTATTATTATTATTATCATATATTCAGTTTTTTCTTCATTTATTTTCAACCGCATTTTACTATTGCTGTTTCTAGAGCCTTAAGGTTCTCTTGATATCTTTCTCTGATCTGCCAATGATATCTAGGCTATATCGTCAGCATAAGCTAATATCTGAGTTGATTTGTAGAGTGTTGTGCTTCTAGTTTGTATATCGACATCCCTTATTATTTGTTCAAGGGCAATATTGAATAAAAGATAGGCCAGTGAGTCACTCTGTCTTAATCCATTTGTTGTTATAAATGATTTCGATAGGTCAGACTGAAGTTTTATTTGACACTTACTGTCATAAATACAGGCTTTCACTAGTCTCACTAGCTTCTTGGGGATTTTCAACTCCATCATCACATTATAAAGTCCAGCTCTACAAATTATATCGTAGAAATAGATATATAACATCATAAATTCGCTCAATTACACTGATCAATAGTGATTTTGTTAAATGTACAATTTCTATTGTTTCTTATGTAATGTCATCTGCTGACTCCAAAAATGAAGTCAGACTTTTTCGATCACTCACCATTTTTTTTTTTTTTTTTGTAATTTTATAAAAACCTATTTATTTTTATTGCTATGTACAGTCCTTAACAAGCTAATGGAAAGAAAATATTTCAAATATTTAATTTTATTGCTTTAACAATTGATCTATGACTTTAAATCACTATTACCTGCGAAGTCAGACTTCATAAAAATGAATTTTATTCCTCATAAGACTGTGAAAGTTACTATTAATTCTCAGTTGATTCAAACTTACAATCATGACATAACCCGTGTTTTCTTTGTCCTAATTTTAATTATGGTAAAAGTATCTTATAAAGTGAAACATACCTCGAAATACTATGTAAATCACAAACAATTTTTGTTAGTTTGTGGTTAATTAACTTTGAAAGCACACAGGTGAATTTTACTACACTAGTTAAAATAGCTTACGAGTGTTCTTTTGATTGCAAAATAGATGAGGACAGGAACTGGGCCCCTGAAATCTGTTATGCTCCATGTAATTCTATTAGCCTAACTGGTTGGCTGAAAGGATCCCGTCATATACCTTTTCCAGTTCAATGATATGCTGGGAACCTAAGGATCATTCAATAGACTGTTACCACAGTCTAGTATATACAGTCGCGAAGCTTAATGCGTAGTAAATATACAAACATTAGGTAGTTGCTCACCACTAGGATCGCTAATATCGCCTCATTACAGGCAATGCAAAATAGTACCGCCACAGTCTATTGTTTCGAGCGCCCTCAAAACTCAAGCTTCGTGACTGTATATAGCAGACTGTGCTGTTACTTTCTAGGAACCACAGATTAGAAAATTATAGAGAACTTGAATAATTTCGAGGAAAAAATTGTTCCGGGGCCGGGTATCGAACCCGGGACCTTTGGTTAAACGTACCAACGCTCTTCCACTGAGCTACCCGGCCCCGGAACAATTTTTCCCTCGAAATTATTCAAATTAACTTTACAGGGAGTTATTCCTGAAAGCTTAATTTGCATAATACACGTCACCGTACATAACAGAAAACCACAATTTAAAGTCACACAGAGTTAGTGTGCACTCAGATGTTGGTTGCTTGACGGTTGTCAGCCCACTTTGAGGTCTGTGGATATAGAGGGAAAAATTGGATCGGTGTCGGGTAGAGTTCCCGGGTAGCTCAGTGGGAGAGCGTTGGTACGTTTAACCAAAGGTCCCGGGTTCGATACCCGGCCCCGGAACAATTTTTCCCTCGAAATTATTCAAATTAACTTTACAGGGAGTTATTCCTGAAAGCTTAATTTTCATATAGAGAACTTGTTAGCGAGCTGATTCAGAACTATAACGTGATGGATTGTCATATAGCTCTCAAAATAACTTTTTGGATTCTCATCTATTTTTTTCTTTCCTCAAAACCTTCGGGTAGTGAATGACGAACATAGGGAGCGTTTTCATCAGGACTTTTCTGAAATGGAAAGGCGCCACCAGGAAAAATAGACTACTGCTGGACACTCAAAAGAGATGTTTCTCAAGAGAAGTATAGCCTAAAATCTATTTCACACACATTTTAGGTAAAGAAATATGATTTTAGGTAAAATGTTACAAGGTATCAATACTAGAACAGTCTGAAGTACATTTGATATAATTAGGCCTACTCAAACTCCCTGGGTGGTAGAAAATTTTTGAAAACAGATCTGAAATCAGAATGAAAAATTCTGTAAGAATAACCCATTACTTATCTTTTAACAAAAAATATGTTTAATTTGGTTAACCAATTATTTTTCCCTTTTACTACCTTCACTCGTTTTGTATTCTTCTTACACATTGCCGCGTATCTTCAGCTTTGTTCTTCAGTAATGCCGAGGTATAGTATGCTAGAATGGATTAAAACTAATTGTTTATATGCGTAGATATCGGCTGACTAATTCCATACTCGCCGTCAGGGCAGGACGAACTGTGTCGCACTTGTTAATGATCGCTACACGGGCCCGGGTCGCGACGTTGAAGCATTGATTATAGCTGTCGAGCGCGTTGTGAGCACGGCAATTGGTTTGTGTAGGCTTGATGACGTATACGAGCTGCTCGCTACCTGATTATATTTCCACGGATGTAGCAGAGCATTACGCCGGCTGCTGTTTTCGATGGTGACTACCCAAGCAGGCAGCCTGTTTAATTTTCGCAAACACGATCACGACATAAATTCTATTCTCGCACAGAAGGTTCTGACAATAGGCGTCACTACAAATCCTACAGAACTGTCGACAGAAATATTAGGCTATACTACTTACGTATTATGAACAGGCATAATTCATTAAAAAAAAGACAATTTCGTGCCCGTGTGTGGGTGTGTGATAGGCTACTTTGTACAGTGCGTAATCTGTAGTAATTCATAAAGCTGGAATTTCTCACGCAATGTAGTGGAGATCGATTTTTGGTACACAAAGCGGCTCTGATAAAAGTTTTCCCGCAAGCATTTGAGTTTCTCATTCCATTATCAGTCTATAATTTTATTGCTTCATTTGTTTGATTCCATCTCTGTTGTTGAAAAAGGAGGATAAATTTTTATTTTTTACTAGCCGTACCCGTGCGCTCCGCTGCACCCGTTAGAAATAAATATAAAGTAATTACATAATTGAAATAGGACATTTAATCCAGGAAAAATTCGTGTTGATAGAAGGATGAATCGTTTATTATGTTACTTAAATTGAATTAAAAAAATTAAAATGCAATCATTTTGATCCAGAGACCACTCATTTAGTCATAAAAATTATTTCAGGAAATACAGGAAACGAATGCCTATCAAGTTTTCTGTGCATAAGGAGCTATTTTAATCTTACCTGTCCTCGATTCAGTCAGACGTTACTGTAATAACATTATATTATTATGTCCATCTAGAGAAACTACGCTTTCCAATGGTGAATTAATAATTAATTATACAAATCGGTTAATTTAGCTTCCGATATTACTTCATACAAACACAGAAACATTCTCTGTAGGCTATGTTTCATAGCTTTCGATTGTTGTTGTCCAAGGCCCCTTATAGACGAAGTCTTTTGTTTTTTATTTCATTGCACCGCCTTAGATTACGTTGTTATTGTAATTTTGAAACTCATTTATATCATTAAATATCAGTCCTATCGAAATTTTGCATAGAATAAAACTTATCGGAAATTATTTTTAAAGGAACTTTTATTATGTAATATTTTTCATGAAAATTAATAATAAGGGAGATATTTCGATTTATTTAATTCAAGCCACCTTATAACCCCCCTTTTAAACAACATATTTTGAATGCCATATACCCTAAATTCTAAGTTACAACAAACTTAATTTATATTCCAATTTTCATATAAATCGGTTCAGCCATTATCGCGTGAAAAGGTAACAAACATCCAGACAGACAGACAGGCAGACATACAAACAAAACTTTCAAAAAAGCTATTTTCGGTATCCGGGTGGTTAATTATATGTGTTAGGACCAATTATTTTTGGAAAATCGAAAATGACCAGAAAAATTTCGGCTGCAGATTTATTATTAGTATAGATTGTAAAATAAAAAGTTATACAACGCAGAACTTGTCGCATTGTATTCTTCACCTAACATGTCGCCCTGAGTGGCGCAGTTGATATAACGCTGGCCTTCTGTACCCGAGGTTGCGGGTTCGATCCCGGCTCAGGTCGATGGCATTTGAATGTGCTTAAATTCGACAGGCTCATGTCACTAGATTTAGTGGCATGTAAAAGAACTTTTGCGGGACAAAATTCCGGCACACCGGCGACGCTGATATATCCTCGGCAGTTGCGAGCATCGTTAAATAAACCATAATTTAAAAAAAATTCACCTGACATAATTAGGAACATTAAATCCAAACGTTTGAGATGGACAGGGCATGTAGCACGTATGGGCGAATCCAGAAATGCATATGAGTGTTAGTTTGGAAGAACTGAGGAAAAAAAACCTTTGGGGAGGCCGACACGTAGATAGGATAATATTAAAATGGATTTGAGAGACGTGGGATTTGATTTTAGAGCTCAGATCAATCTTGCTCAGGATAGGGATCGATGGCGGACTTATGTGAGGGCGGCAATGAGCCTCCGGGTTCCTTAAAAGCCGTAAGTAAGTAAGTAACATAAAATATAGTATACAGAGATAAAATTTTAGCTCACCCCTGAAAGAGTAGAACTCGTGCTCAGGGGCGGATTCCTAATTTTAAATTAAGAAGTATATAATATAATTTGTTTTATGTCTACTACACGATAAGAATATATAAATTTAAATTTACAATTTTTCATTAGAGTTGGAGTTAATAATCTTTAACTCCTGAAACACTCATTGTTCTGATCCTATAGCTATGCATTTAATATGTACTCTAAACTTACGTATCGGTCTTCATTGTGCAATATGATTAAATTAAGCGACAAAGAGAAATTCCTAGATAGGTAGTTTTATCGTATAATTAATTTCTATTACGCCTACACTGGGGACTGATCATTATAATATTACTCACTAGAGAGTAATGAATAACTGCTTAATTGAACGTCAGTGTTTCCTCAATTTCAGTTCTTAATCTCCTTTCCAGCTATTTACATTACTGTACAATTATCGCTATACTTTCATAAAACTAATTGTGAACAACGTGCTTAGTTTGAAACGGGCATTAAATTAAGAGCTTCCTACGTCATTAGACTTATTAATTTCTCCGTTTATAGCAACATATTCTAGTTTTTTAAATAATATCTGTAAGTTCATGGTTAAAAATCCAGCCCATCCGGATTTTTTCCTATCAGAGAAATGAACATTTATCTTTATCTTACAGAAATTATGTTTGACCTTCATTGTTTTAAGCAATGGCCTTGCTCCATGTTGAACACACGACCAGGGATTCCCGCTACTTGAGAATATCTAGTGTCGGTTCACGATTCTCACGGAAGTGTGAACGGAAAGGGCAACAGAAAACAATCTTTGCAAGTAGATGGCGATTACAATTATTGCAGCATTTCAGTCACAACCATCAACATCATCGTCATAATCATTAGCAACAGCAGCATTAATACATCTTGATTACACAACTTTTAACACTGTATCACTTCGGAATATGTATGATGAGACTTTCCTGTGTTAAATTTTAACATACCTTGTTAACATGTTTCGACCTATTTTGGATCATCTTCAGAACTGGTCGTTGTTGGTGTTGGCGCCTCTTGTTTCCTGTGAGGGTGCATTCGTAGTGTAGTGAGTTGTGTGTTGAGAATATCGTTGGGGTGTGTTTTCGTGTGTCTGTATATTTCATATTGTTCTAGTGTGTTGAGTTTCTGGCCATAACAAAATTACAAAACACCTCCATATATGCAGAACACATCACAAATGCCAACCAGACCTACAGAGACATCAACACAGAAATGGAAATACTGCACATCCAACCAAAAAGCCAGAAACTCAACACACTAGAACAATACGAAATAAACAGACACACGAAAACACACCCCAACGATATTCTCAACACACAACTCAATTTCAAAACACATACACGCTTTGACTCTACACTACGAACGCACCCTCACAGGAAACAAGAGGCGCCAACACCAACAACGACCAGTTCTGAAGATGACCCAAAATAGGTCGAAACATGTTAACAAGGTATATGTTAAAATTTAACACAAGAAAGTCTCATCATACATATTCCGAAGCAGCATTAACTTTGTCTATCACCGCTATGACATCAATTACCTTACAATTTTGTAGATTAAATGAAGTCGGAAACCAAAGGCGTCATTTAGGGGTGGCGGAAGCAATTGTCCCTCCTGAGCTTCAGATTAAAAAATAATTAATAACAGTGTACACCTATAGAATATAATAGGCCTATAAGTTTCTATGTCACGTTTTTCTCCTTTATTATCGATTTAAAATCCAAGACGGGGATAGGGAAGAATACCTGTAGCCTATATCTGTGGACCAATAAATGACAGACACACTGCTGATCTCCCTGGTCGTGTGGTCAGTATGACGCAAGACCACCGGTGAGACAACACAGAGCAGCACATAATAAGGGACAACCCCCCCTTCCCGCGTACGGAAGTTAAATCTATTCTATGGTCCACGCTAAAAATGAAACCACAGACCGCTTAGATGAGAAGAGCATACCCTATCTACAGAGTCAAGCGTAAGTGTAGGAAATAGGGATATCTTATGCGAAGTTTTATCGTTAGATGGCAGGAGCGTTCCATGCGGAACAGGGTTATATTATGTCATATGCTACAGTTAATTACGTTCTCCGGTTTCCTGTGCGTGTCAAAATTATATTTATAATTATTTTGAATAACCTAGTATAATTTAATATAATTCAGTATTTTCTTACCTCATAATCTAATTTAATTTACAACAAATAATAGCGTAATTTTGTATAATACTGAGCTATTCCCCTTAGGAGATGGATGGGGATATCTGCAGTATGCAGAATATGGATACGAGTAAATTGAATGTTCATGAACCTAAACGAGAACTTTCAGAACGAGGTGCACGAATAAAAAAAAGGATCTCTGTCGAAGGTGAATATTGCCTCTTTAACCATGAGTATTGTAAGTAGGTACCGTAAGCGATAAACAGGATATGCAGCCACCAATGTCTTTTTTTTTAGGGAAGGGACAATGGGGCTTGAATTCCTTGTACTTTTTTTCTCTAATTGCAGAAAGAACAAATGCAATTTTTAATAGGATGATACAATATGATCGCAGTAGTATCACAATTATTCGTACGTTTTGTAAATTAAGGACATGCAGTTTTGAATACTATGTATGATTATTTTGAAAATTTGAAGTTAAAACATGGTTTCAGTAAGTTACATAGACAATATTATTTATAATCCTATATATTTGTTTCAGTATGGATCGTCCTAGATAATAAAATCCCAGTTCATCGAGAGTTTACTGTAGTCCAAGTATCGTTCCATTGTAAAATGCAGTCGTAAACTTCGGGAAGTCCTACGAGTACTGCATACAATTTAAGCTAAAATATAGCTTGCTGTCTAGGTTGCATAGGTTTTTATTAATTTTTTTTCTTTGCCCTCTTCCCAAATGAAACACTTGCTAGCAATTCCTTATTTGAAGTAGCTCTTTTTGTTTAATAGGCGCAATTTAATTAGTTATATTTTTAAAGGTTGAAAGCATACTGTATATTCAGAATCTTTTGGGACTTGATTGAAGGCAAAAAAAGCTTTCCCTGGTTTTTACATATAGGAACACAACAAAAATTTGGCATTTTGAGTTGTTTGTAAAAATATTTAATATACTAATACACTACGTACATCCTCAATGTTTATATATTAGAAAACAAATGTACACGCAAAGCGCATCCCTCAAAGTACACGCGCGCTATCTGTTGGTGCTAGTTCAGGATATCCCTATTAGTATAACTCGACCGAGGCGAGTGGAGCCGCGGACGTAATGTGAACTATCGCGATGACGCTATACGAACGCAGGAGCAGTACAAGTGGCGCTCCGAGCTGCAGGACTCCACTGGCCTCGATCGAGTAATACAAGAATGGAACCACTCACATACAGGAGGATAAATACCAACGGGATATTTCATGTGCTTGTATACCGTGTACCAGTAAATTCTCTGTAGTTCAAAATCAGTTCCTTACTTGTACTCTAAATAGTATAGTCTACATTAAAGAAAAGCGACTAGAAGCATTTGAAATGTGGATATGGAGAAGACTGGAATGTGTCAAATGGGCACAGAGAATAAGAAATGATGCTGTGATGGAAAGAGTGGGTGAAGCAGGAATGATGCTGAAACTGATCAGGAGAAGAAAAAGGAATTGGTTGGGTCACTGACTGAGAAGAAACTGCCTAATGAAGGATTCACTGGAAGGAATGGTGAACGGGAGAAGAGTTCGGGTCAGAAGAAGACATCAGATGACAGACGACATTAAGATATATATGAATCGCATGCGGAGACTAATAGGAAGGCAGAAAATAGGAAAGATTGGGGAATGCTGAGTTTGCAATGAAAGACTTGCCCTTGGGCAGAAAACTATGAATAAATGAATTGTTTTAATTTATTATTATTATTATTATTATTATTATTATTATTATTATTATTATTATTATTATTATTAGAGCCCGGTTGTTTAGGCATTTATTTTGGTTAAAATAGGTAGACATATAGGCACTAAAAATAGTGAAAATAGACAGTGAAATAGGCATTTATTACTCATGGAAACAGACAAAAATAGACAAATACTTAATAAACTATCCAATACGGTACTCACTTTCCTTGGTTACATGTCACAACAAGATGCTTTTTTAAGTTGTCAACTGTCATAGTGAGCCGCCTGTCAGAGAGAACGTTTTTCATGATGGAAAGAGATCTTTCTACTTCTACTGAAGTGATTGGAGCAAACTTAAAACAACTTATTTGAGAAGGACTGTCTCTACTTTCTTTCAGAGATCGGGAAAAACCGACTGTGAATTGTCTCAAAAAAGGGGTGTGAGAAGGCATTAGAGACTTCAAAGTACGCGTGACTTGTGCGTGCAAGCGACAACAGTAACGGGACCTGGAGACTTGCTTGTAATACTTCCCTCATCCCCTTTCTTTCGCTGGTAAACCCCGAAGTGACCTGAGCACTGTGGGTTATACTGTTCAAACATCTTTGTTAAGTGACATAAAAGATGAATCGGTAGAGGAGAAAAGTTTACGACTTCTTAGAAACACATGTATTGCTGGAGAATAAGATTCTCAGCAAATATTTGTGTGAGGTGAATATATATTTTTAATTTCTACAATCGTTCTTTTTTTGTTTTTGGTATAATTTATGTGCGGTTTATTTTAAATGCATTAAAATATAGAAAATATACAATAACAACGTAAAAGACTTAAAAAAAGCATTTAACCTTAAAATAGGCAACGGGAGCTAAGATAGGCAAAAAAGGCAAAATAAAAATTGGGCCTATCGTCCCCAAATGTGTGGAAACGTGTTTATCTCTAATAGGTCTTTCATACATACACTCAGTTTAAAAAAAGCATTTTGCCTAACATCCGGGCTCTAATTATTATTATTATTATTATTATTATTATTATTATTATTATTATTATATTATTATTATTATATTATATTATTATATTATATTATTATTATATTATATTATATTATATTATATTATATTATATTATATTATATTATATATTATTATTATTATTATTATTATTATTATTATTATTATTATTATTATTATTATTATTATTATTATTGAGCGTTAGCCATAGTTTATTTCATTCCGGTCATTAGACACACTTAAATCTTACAGCAAATTGTATTTATGTATCCTAATTCTATTGCCCTAATTCCTGTATAGATAGATGTTACACGCAGTGAGAGAGTTACTTTTAAATTACTTACCTACTTCAAATAATTCAATGACATACTGTATGTATTTCTTTAAAATATAATATGAGGTAAAATTGCTCGAGAACAGCTTTGAGAATCGAATATCGGGCCATCCGAAGACAAAACAAAAGCGCGTGCCTAATAAAACAGATAATAAATCCAGCATAACAGACCATATTCGTAAGTACAACGGCTGAAACTGTTGAAGCTGTTAGAAATTACACAAGCTGCGGGCGATGTTCCACACGATGTTAGATCGCTTTCTGTAATAAGGAGGCAGGAATTGAACCAAAGATAATTATTGTTTGAGTACCATCGCACACTGCGGTTGCATCTCCTGGGCTGTTATTACGAAACTGATATTCGTCTTATATCACTGCACACGTGTTACAAACCAAAAACCTCTAATCATGACTTACGCAAAGCTTATGTTAACAGCTACCGGCCACGGCTCCAGATATTAGACAATAGACCTGCTGTGTATAGTTGTAATTAACAGATTCGATCATTTTAAAGGCTTGTAAAATTATATAGCAAAGCAATATGCAATTCTACATGAGTCTATTGTTGACGCGTGCCTTCGCAGGTCGAATTTTCTCCACTATGATTATCTTGTGCTTTGTATCAGTATTATTTGAAGCACGATTATGTGGGCAGAGCGTTGGAAACGGTGAGCCAGATTCAAATTCCAGCTGAGCCAATTGGAAATTTTAGCGGATAAAGACATGTAGCGGCACGTTATCCATTTTTGTAAAAGTTAAATATTTTAAATAACCACATATAATTATTTATATCCGTACTTTTATATTCTTGCTGATCATAGCAAGGAAGCAAATCTAACTTATAAAACCTAACATTAAAAAAATCTAGGTCCCAATCACATTGAAATGAAATCTTTAATTTAAATCGAATAGGCCTTTATCACCGAACTCCCAAAAAGAAATCGGTTTCGTGAGAAGACACAAACTTTCATATATCTTCAAAATGCTTCGCAAGAATTCATTGCTTTATCAGGTTACGAAAGATATTCCTGTTTTCAGTATATTTATCATTTACAAGACATATGGAAAAGAAATCATTCATTGCGACCCAAATGTGAAGGTAATCTTTCATTTCCTGCATTACATACAAAATATATTCTTGTAGATCCAACAAATAATATATGGGTACCGGTACTTGCATTTATTATATTGTAAAAAGTACAGCTTATGGATGAATTTTCCACAAATTTCCATGTGATATAATTCTTCTAGTCTGCTGTCAAAAAATCTGTAAGTTAGAATTTATTAAACAGTTATATTACCGGTTGTTCTGCATGGTTGTGAAACTTGGACTCTCACTTTGAGAGAGTAACAGAAATTAAGGGTGTTTTAGAATAAGGTTCTTAGGAAAATATTTGGAGCTAAGAGGGATGAGGTTATAGGAGAATGTAGAAAGTTACACAACGCAGAACTTCACGCATTGTATTCTTCACCCGACATAATTAGGAACATTAAATGCAGACGTTTGAGATGGGCAGAGCATGTAGTACTTATGGGCGAATCCAGAAATGCATATAGAGTGTTAGTTGGGAGGCCGGAGGGAAAAAGACCTTTGGGGAGGCCGAGACGTAGAAGGGAAGATAATATTAAAATGGATTTGAGGGAGGTGGGATTTGATGGTAGAGACAGGATTAATCTTACACAGAATAGGGACCGATGGCGGGCTTAGGGCCTATGTGAGGGCGGTAATGAATCTGCGAGTTCCTTAAAAGTCATTTGTAAGTAAGTAAGATATACTGTAATTCTATCCATCAAGGAGATATTGAGCATAAAATACACAAGTTTCAGAACTTGTGTGGAACTATAAAATCATTGAAAAATAAAGTTAGAAAGGAAACATTACTTAAATTCTACAAAACAATGGCTTTACCTGCATTAATGTATGGATCAGAAAATTGGACCATGAATACCAAAAATAAGAGAATGGTTGAAAAATTGGAAATTAAATTCTTACGTTATGTAGCTG
This sequence comes from Periplaneta americana, assembly GCF_040183065.1. Classification (NCBI taxonomy): domain Eukaryota; kingdom Metazoa; phylum Arthropoda; class Insecta; order Blattodea; family Blattidae; genus Periplaneta; species Periplaneta americana. Next base: position 169,699,610 of record NC_091117.1, read on the forward strand.
GATATACCCTAAGAGGCCAAGTACGGAATGATGCTACACGAGATAAGCTCCATATAGGAGAGAGTTGGGTGGTATCGGACATCGGGTAGTATCGGACAGTGAGTTTCTTTCATCTACCACCAGATGATAGTACCTGAATGACATGGTTACGTTTCTGTGATGTCGCATACAGAAACGTAACCATGTTATTCTGGTACTACCATCTGGTGGTAGATGAAAGAAACGCACTGTCCGATATTACCCGATGTCCGATAGTACCTAACTCTCCCCTAACTGACTTAAATAGTATAATTCGAGAAAATAAAAAAAGTGGTTCCAACATATACAAAGAATGACACTATTAAGACCAGCTAGATGCCTTTATGAATACAAACCAAAAGGAAAACGAAGCATTGGTCGCCCATGATTACGATGGGAAGACGACCTCTGAGTCGGAACGGATCGAAATCGGTCCACCTTGAAGTAGATGATGATGATGATGATGATGATGATGATATGATGATGATGATCTTCATAATTATGCCTCGAATAGTATAACTTGTTACCAAAAAAAATGAAGTTTAAAAATATGGACGCGA